>NW_028317810.1:16771400-16925700 GCF_062004578.1 Staurois parvus
TGGACACCGCAACGCATTGTACACTGTAACACACTTGACACTACAATGCACTATACACTGAAACGCACTGGACACTGCAATGCACTGTACACTAATGCACTGGACACCGCAATGCATTGTACGCTGTAACGCACTGGACACAGCAATGCACTGTACACTGTAACGCACTGGACACCGCCATGCATTGTGCTCTGTAACGCACTGGACACCGCAATACATTGCACACTGTAACGTACTGGACACCAAAATGCACTGTACTCTGTAACACACTGGACACCGCAGTGCACTGTACACTAACGCACTGAACACTGCAATGCATTGTACACTGTAACACACTGGACACTGCAATGCATTGTACTCTCTACCGCAATGGACACCACAATGCATTGTAAACTGTAATGCACAGACACCGCAATGCATTGTACACCAACGCACTGGACACTGCAATGCACTGTACACTGTAATGCAGTTTTTGTTTCTGTTTTATTTTTCTCCGGCTGGCCGGATAAATGGCTTTGGCGGTCTGTAGTTTGAGGACCCCTGGTCTACACACTGCTCTCCTGCACATACTGACCACCGTCATACCCTCCATATTCCTATCCTGCACATATTGCCTATTGTCATACCCTCCACACTCTTCTCTTACATATTCTGCCCACCATCATACATTCCTCACTCCTCTCCCACACATAATTAATGTCATAATATGTAGGGCAGCACAGTGGCTAAATGGTTAGCACTTCCGCCTAGCAGCACTAGGGTCATTGGTTCGAATCCCAACCACAGCACCACCTGCCTGGAGTTTGCATGTTCTCCCTGTGCCTGCATGGGTTTCCTCCAGGTACTCCGGTTTCCTCCCACACTCCAAAAGACACGCGGGTAGGTTAATTGGCTGCTGTCTAAATCAGCCTAGTATGTGTATGTACGAATGTGAGTTAGGGACTTTATTATAAGAAATAGAGGAAAAAAAGCGCCACAAACTAAATAAGAACAAAAGCTGCACTCCTAACCAAAAAAAGGTAAAAATGTGAATAAATCAAAGAGTGTGCTAAATATAAGTAAATACAAAAATTATTAGTTTAAAATAATGATGTCCGTGATAAAAAAATATTATATAAAAGTACATCCACCATCACAAAGTAATTAAACAGTTCTGAAATCTTGTATAAATCAAACACTGTGCAAAAAAAAAAATCCACCACCGAATGAAATGGGTACACTCACCAGAGCTCCATGCTGACCAGATTATAAATCAGCAAAGATAGCGTTTGCTCTGGGAGCGATGATCAGCAGACGTAATCCAAACTGGGAGCAATATACTGCAAGCAGCCAGTCAGCACAATATGGAATATCCTTATCAGCAGGTAGTCATCACGTCTCCATACCATAGATCATGTTCGAGGAATCAAAAAAGGAAATCATGGTGTGATACGTTTAAAACCAAAATGTTTTATTAAACCGTCAGAAATGCACTCACAAACAGGGTGTCTAGCCGACACCAGCAATGACAGCCTCAAGAAAGCAGGGACGAGCCTCGCTCACCGCGATATCACAGCCGACAGTCTATGAGGAGCGTCCTGACGTCACATCCAAAAGAAGCCCCGCCCTACTAGTTTCGTCATCCGACGTCCTCACGGGGCGGAAGGGACTTTAGACTGTATGCCCCTTGAGGGTTAGGGACTGCTGTGAATGTACAATATACAGTGGGGCAAAAAAGTATCTAGTCAGCCACCAATTGTGCAAGTTCTCCCACTTAAAAAGATGAGAGAGGCCTGTAATTGGCATCATAGGTAGACCTCAACTATGAGAGACAAAATGAGAAAACAAATCCAGACAAGAATGGAAAGAATTGGAAAGAATTTATTTGCAAATAATGGTGGAAAATAAGTATTTGGTCAATATCAAAAGTTCACCTCAATACTTTGTTATACATCCTTTGTTGGCAATGACAGAGGTCAAACGTTTCCTGTAAGTCTTCACAAGGTTGGCACACACTGTTGCTGGTATGTTGGCCCATTCCTCCATGCAGATCTCCTCTAGAGCAGTGATGTTTTCGGGCTGTCGCTGGGCAACACGGACTTTCAACTCCCTCCAAAGGTTTTCTATGGGGTTGAGATCTGGAGACTGGCTAGGCCACTCCAGGACCTTGAAATGCTTCTTACGAAGCCACTCCTTCGTTGCCCGGGCGGTATGTTTGGGATCATTGTCATGTTGGAAGACCCAGCCACGTTTCATCTTCAATGCGCTTGCTGATGGAAGGAGGTTTGCACTCAAAATCTCACGATACATGGCCCCATTCATTCTGTCCTGTACATGGATCAGTTGCCCTGGTCCCTTTGTGGAGAAACAGCCCCAAAGCATGATGTTGCCACCCCCATGCTTCACAGTAGGTATGGTGTTCTTTGGATGCAACTCAGCATTCTCTCTCCTCCAAACACGACGAGTTGTGTTTCTACCAAACAGTTCTATTTTGGTTTCATCTGACCATATGACATTCTCCCAATCCTCTTCTGGATCATCCAAATGCTCTCTAGCAAACTTCAGATGGGCCCGGACATGTACTGGCTTAAGCAGGAGGACATGTCTGGCACTGCAGGATCTGAGTCCCTGGCGGCGTAGTGTGTTACTGATGGTAGCCTTTGTTACGTTGGTCCCAGCTCTCTGCAGGTGATTCACTAGGTCCCCCCGTGTGGTCCTGGGATTTTTGCTCACCGTTCTTGTGATCATTTTGACCCCACGGAGTGAGATCTTGCGTGGAGCCCCAGATCGAGGGAGATTATCAGTGGTCTTGTATGTCTTCCATTTTCTAATTATTGCTCCCACAGTTGATTTGTTCACACCAAGCTGCTTGCCTATTGCAGATTCAGTCTTCCCAGCCTGATGCAGGTCTACAATTTTGTTTCTGGTGTCCTTCGACAGCTCTTTGGTCTTCACCATAGTGGAGTTTGGAGTGTGACTGTTTGAGGTTGTGGACAGGTGTCTTTTATACTGATAACAAGTTCAAACAGGTGCCATTGATACAGGTAATGAGTGCAGGAGAGAGGAGCCTCTTAAAGAAGAAGGTACAGGTCTGTGAGAGCCAGAAATCTTGCTTGTTTGTAGGTGACCAAATACTTATTTTCCACCATAATTTGCAAATAAATTCTTTCCAGATCAGCCAATGTGATTGTCTGGATTTTTTTCTCATTTTGTCTCTCATAGTTGAGGTCTATCTATGATGTTACAGGCCTCTCTCATCTTTTTAAGTGGGAGAACTTGCACAATTGGTGGCTAACTAAATACTTTTTTGCCCCACTGTATATGTAAAGCGCTGTGCAAATTGATGGTGCTATATAAGTATCTGAAATAAATAATAATACCCTCTGCACCCCTTTTCTGCATATATTGCCTAAGTGGTTATGTTGAATATTACAGCAGTGTTAATTGAAACTGTGCTGTGAAAAATGTAGGATTTTTGAAGGATTACTTCAAAAGATATAACACACAGTATATGTTCACTCTGTGTAAAAGAGTTACAAGCTACAGATAAAATTAGTAAATATTCATTTATATAGGTATCCTTACTTGGGCAGGTAATGAGATTATATGCATTATGTAATATGTATAGTATGGCATGTTTCTTTGCTGCTTATAGCTTTATGTTATCAGCCAGGCAAGGGAAACAGAGACCACAATGTAACAGCTGGAAGTTTCTCCTGTGAGAACACTAGACATGAAATCAGATGCACATTAGAAAATATCACTACCGTCAATAAAACCTAAATAGCACCTGTAATCCTAGATGAGAATAATTAGAGGTGTTTATGATTAATGTTAGAAGGCACCACATCCCAATTTTGGATATCAAAAGAAGTAAAAACTTTGTATTCTACTTAAAATATCACCAAATGTTCCCTTTTTCTCTTCTCTTCCCTTTTTCTTTCTTCTCTAATGACAGTGTATTATATCCAGGACTAAAGCAGTCCAGAGATGAGTAATTTTGTTTCATTCAACCAAACTGACTGTATTCCCCCATCCGCACACTCGGTTCGGATGAGGGAATCCTCCCCGCTAAACTATTGTATTCTGACAGCAGGGAGACTTCCCTGCTCTCAGGGGACACTGATCATCGTTGTCTGCTATAGCCTGCAGTGCTGATGGAGCGAGAAAAATCTGACAGGACGATTGTACAGAAGTCGATAGGTAGAGAGAGCTGCATGATGTCTGAAAGTATCCTTATGATCTATGATGTTATTATTTTATTCCTTACTACAATCATGATCACTTTTTAATTTGATTCTTCTTATTATTATATAATCATTTTAACTTACCTTTAATGCAATTCAGTGGTATAGTCATTACACTATTTACATTTTTACTGGTAACATTACCATTGCATTTATTTTTGTTTTTCACGTATAGAATTAATTTTATTTTCGATTATTGATATGATGATATGTTGAAATGCTTATACTGATAGTCCCTGAGATAATTTAACAGCCTCCAATTGTAAGGTTTTGAGGTTTTAGTATATTGCAGTGTACTTTGTAACAAGTCTGGATATAGGTGTGTTGTATAGCATGCCTTGGGGCCCTTTGGGGTGGAATCCAACTGGAATCCTACTATAGAGGAAAATGAGGGGGTTTGATGGTGCTAGCTGTCCTTCATCTGCAGTAGATAATGAGCTAGGCTTTACCTGACTTGCTACAGCTTCTAATGCACACAGTAAAAGCAATTTACAGAAGAGAAAACTTTACAACTCTGGAGTTCATCTTTAATTCCTCATGGTCCCTGTAAAAATATTGTCTAATAAAATATTGTCTCAGTTTCATATGATGATCACAAGATGTTGGCAGCAGCACAAGTTATACAGTACATATTATTAGGGTAGCTGTGCATTTCATGGCTTATGAAAGTATGAACTTCACATCACTGTGATTTCACACACATGTCTTTATGAATTAGTCATGCGTTTGTTGATTTCAGTTTTCATATTTCTGTAGACTTTCTTGATATTAAGTAAACAAGACTTTATGTGTTTATGGGAGCTATGCAACATCATTTCCTTTTTGGTGGAATATTTGTTGCCTTAGTTTTGAAGTACAAATGTATAATTCAAAAAATTAGACATCAAAGTATTACACAGTATAAAGTCGAGAACAGTTGGATGTTTGGTAATCTGATCACCAAAACATTTCCTCCCATCCACATATTTGATAACACACACTCATATCCTCTGACAATACACAGACAAGACTTTATCTTATCTCAAGATAGTAGTAGCAATTATGACCAAAAGCCCAGCCCAGCTAGAAGACTTGTAGGCAGGTGTAGTCTACAGTCTGCACTGCAGGTGGTGCCCGTCCATAACAGCAATGCAGCTGGAGTCGAGAGAAACTGGGGTTTCTCTATGGTTTCCTCGGTCCCCTGGAGCAGTGCTTTGGTTGGGTACAGTTGATTCAGGTGACCCTGGTGGCCATCTTGGGTCATGCAAAATCTTTTTAAGTCCCTGCCCCCCGGAGTTTGACACACATTTTGATAGTGGCTAGTGTAGGGACAGGATTTCCATCTGTCAGGGAAAGCACTAGTATTAGGGAATGGTTCTGGAGGAGTAGGGAAAGCATAGGGCCTATTTTGGCACTTCAGTAAGCTCTCCTTTGGGTTGGACTAGCCATGCCGCACTCCACTCTCCTTGTCAGGCACTGTCTTCAGCTCAGGCCTACACTCTGCTAACTCTTTATGCCAAACTGCTGTAAGTGTCTGGTCCGGTAAGCTTCCCTGCCGGGCCTGTTGTACTCTTTTTAAAGTTTTGAAATACATCGTTTTTGGCAATCCAGGACTCTATGGGGTTTATTTACTAAAGCTGGAGAGTCCAAAATCAGAGTCCCTTCTGCATAGAAACCAATCAGCTTCCAGGTTTCATTGCCAAAGCTTCATTGAACAAGCTGAGGTTAGAAGCTGATTGGTTTCTATGCAGAAGGGAGTCTGATTTTGGACTTTCCAGCTTTAGTAAATAAACCCCTATGTGTTTTCTGCTGCTGCACCATGCTGCATCTACCCAAAATACTTTTCTCTAGACCAAGCCCCTTTTGAGCGGAGACACATTGGGGTTTATTTACTAAAGCTGGAGAGTCCAAAATCAGACTCCCTTCGGCATAGAAACCAATCAGCTTCTAACCTCAGCTTGTTCAATGAAGCTTTGGCAATGAAACCTGGAAGCTGATTGGTTTCTATGCAGAAGTGAGTCTGATTTTGGACTCTCCAGCTTTAGTAAATAAACCCCATTAAGTCAGAATAGGATCCTAGGCATGCCACCCATCCCTTCGATTGCTAATGCAATAGCCACCCCATTTACACTGTTTCTACTGACATAGTCTGCCCCATTCTTAAAAGTACATCCTTCCTTTGACCAACTTTGCTATCCTTCTCATTCTCTGTAGGAGCAGGAAAGTTATAGCTATGCCTTGGATATTCTGTGGATGCTGGGCTCTCACTGAGATTGGGGTGGCAATGGTCTGTGTCTGCCCATTTCCAGAAGGAAACTGATATTGACAGAGGAAATGGCAGTCTCCAAGTCTATCTGCTTTTGAAAATGCTAGGTATTTAAGTTTCTTTCTCAGTCTCTGTCCTGGGACAAGTATGTGACTACTGAAGTCAGAATTCTTAATCTCCAAAGGTATTAGAGCTGACTAATCAGCATAGCAGCTGGGCAACTAACATTTTTAGATAGAATGGTCTGCATTGGCCTCCATATTTTTATTCCAACTGGTTCATGGTAAATACTTATATGACTGTCATCTAAAATCTGTAATTTTGATACATTTATATTATAACTAGAGTACCCTGTTACAACTACTGACTGCCACAGTAAAACAAATACCTAATACAGTCTTTTTCTCACAATACAGATAAGTAGTATGGTATATGCAAGACCATACTTGTAAGACAAGCTGATGTAAATGATGGGAGAAAAATATATTCTTCTGACTGTCTTCTAATGTTTATTTTATGAGTAGTCTGCTGACATCTACTTCTGTTAGCTGTTAGATGCCCAGCTGTCATGCCGATTTTCTTGCTTCTATATTTTGACCCAGAATAACTATTCCGATAAAGACTACCGACTTTACTCTGATTTTTCATATCTGCATGTTTATTCCGGGTCAGTGACTCAAAAAGTATTAAAGAGAGAGGGCAACATTACAAAAAAACTGCCAGTCAACTTGAAATTTCAAAAGGAGATCAGAAATGGCAGCCACATGTCTCCTTATTGCCAGAATTAGCCACCTACAAATGAATATGTGCACATGCAGCAATTCAATGATTTACCGAAGTATGCCTAATCTGCCAGTGCGTGGACTAACAGCTATGGGGTTGACTTGTTAAATGCAAACAAGCTTGACTTTGCAAGGGAATGTTTCCTTAAGATTGTTGAATGTGGTGAAAATTTACTTTGCAAGAATATCCAGTCAAGTGCAAGGAAAAAAAAAACAATGTTTTTGCTTGCATGTGATTGGATGATGTAGTCAGCAGAGCTTCATCTCACTCAGTAAACTAAGAGAAAATTCCCTTGTACCTATACCTCTTGGTTGTCTTAAATATACATATTGTTGCCTTAGCTTACTTCTCACCCTGGTTCCATTGTAGGCAATGCAGGGCATGGAGGTACAGAAGCTTGGAATTCTGCAAAGCAATGTCTCCTGTTGGCTGCAGACATCTTTACTTAATCTGCCATCTTGAAGGTGTGCAGGGTCACGTCTGCCCTGTGCTGTATCTTATTGTATGGGTCACTGCAGAACAATCCTTCTTTTACCAGCTTGGAGCCAGAAAAGTAAAACTAAGATGCACCATGGACTAGAAGTGACACTGTGCTCTTATGAGTCCCCCAAATCATCATAACTGGAAGGATGGAAGGTCAGTATACCTATAAGTAAAGTATTTTTATTTAATAGAGGTATAGATTCCTTTTTTGTTAAACATCTATGTCAAAAATATAGCAAATTGCAGTGTATCAGCCAGCTCTACAACACTATGCTCTTGCCCTCACATAACAGATTTTCTATATACAGTATTAACCATGATATTGGAAGTCACATTGGAGTGACTTATGGAAATATGTATTCATATTGTCTGATATATTTTGCAATGTACAATACTATGCCAGTGTAATGAATACATAACAAAGGTAACCTCATAAACAAGAATCAATTCAAAAGAAATTAATTGTTTCATCAAAATATTTCTTTTTAATGTTTCTGTACACATTACAAATAACACTTTGACAGTTTTATCTGTATCCTTGTCTTCCTTGGTCAACCTTCACTTGGCTATTAGTCCAATTAAGTGATTATTTTTTCCAGTAGCATTAAACAAACCAGTGATTCTCAAAGTGTGTGTACTTTACCCCTTGGGGGGCGAAATGGTGCAGCAGGAGAGAATGCACATATAGGTGGTTGCTGCATGTCCCTACCCAGTGGTGCCATGGTTGGTAATATGACCAAGCAGGCAAGGATTTCTATGAGAACACATTCAGCATCCCATAGTGATCTGACAGGGTAGCTGTCAAGTGGCACAAGGTCATCCATGGAACACAGAATTAGGGGGAAGAAGAGGTTCCACAATGTAAACCAAAGGTGTCTGCAGCTGTGGACTTTAGCTGCAATTTTGACTGAGCCCGCATTCTATTTGAACTTAGTGCTCTCACAAGGATTTCACCACAATGATGGGCTTTTGGACTCTATAAAAGTGTGCAAATGAAGGAGATCATGTGGATGAGGCAAGGATATGTAGGGACATTAGCCAATATTGGAACAGACTGGGACTTTGTATTTTTGAATGCACCCTGGTTCCTTTTGCTGTGGACTATACATGCAGTTGATGTTCATGTTGTTTCAATTTAAAGCTGAACTCCAGGCACATTACAAGACTAGCATCTCAGTGGTGTTCTCTCCACACCGAAAAGGTTAAATGCTTGTTTTTCTTTAGGGGAATGTTAAAAAGCATTTTTACTTACCTTATCCATTGCTCCCCTGGCTTCCAGTGCTTTTCTCTTCTCACTGATACTCCAAGCTGTGGGTGGGCCCTTGTGTTCTCATTTACAATGCAGGACTTCTGGTACTGCATTGTACATGGAGATCTGGAGAGGAGAGGCTTCAGTGTACCACTCACATGGAATAAGAAGCTCATGGAAGCGGAGGCTTAGGTAAGTAAAACTGCTTTTTAATTGTACCCTAGGTAAAAACAGGCATTTTGAAATTTCCCAGAGGTTTAGCATTAATAATAATAATAATAATTTGTCTCATTTCGTTTTTAAACTTGGTTATTTATGACTGATCCAAAAAATGTGTGTGTGTGTGTGTGTGTGTGGGGGGGGGGGGGGTAGGGGAGAATAAAAGTTCAACTGCTTCAGAGAGGGGATGACAGAAAAAAAGGAATGCATAAAACTTACTTCACTAAAAGGCATTCCTCCCCAAGCACAGTATCGAAGATGTTTATGTTTCATGACTAAGGCTGGCCATACATTATACAATTATCTGCAGATTTTCTGCCCAATTTCCTTTAGATTTACCTTCAACTATGTAGTGCAAGGGCCTGCCTAATTGGATACAACTGAAAGTGTTGTTTAGGTTTGTCCTCCTATTATATGGTTTTTGGTAAATCTAAACCAAAAATCTGCAGATAATTGTATAATGTATGGCCAGCCTTAGACTGACATGGTGACCTCCAGGAGACAGTAGATTATGAAAAAAAAACAAAAATGTCACAATGAACTTATGGAAAAAACAGGAAGAGAAAAATAAAGTTAGAGTATCTTCAACAACAGGTTTTAGAACGTTATATCTGCATAATGTAGTCAAAATGTTTTTGTTATAGAGAAAAAAATGTAAATCATACGTTATGTTTTAGCAGCTAGCCTTAGTTATACTGAAATGACTTTGCGTCATTTTTGTGTAATAAACCTGTAAAGACAGTGGTTAAAGCATCACAGTTTCAGTATTTTCATCCAGAGGAAATAATATGTATACCCGCACATATAAAAAAGTTTAGAGTTTTAGCAGACCATTGGTGATTTTGTCATGAATGTCTTTGGTCATTGGCACATATGACTTTTTAGAATCGTCCAAGAAATAGAGTAGATCTGATATTTCTGATGGGTCAAATCCTTGTTCCACAAGACGAAACTTCTGTTGTTTAAATGTACCAGTTACTTCCATGTTTTCCTTAAAAAAAAAAAAAAAAATCAGGGCACTATATTATTGCTGTATGATCATAATGGACTCACAAAATTGATTTCCTTAAAGCTGAAGTTTAGTTAAAAATCATTTTTTTTCTCTACAGCTTTAGTTCCTTTATTTACCTGTAATGAAGTTTGTCACATGATGTGTAGGCTGCTGGATTCTGTTGAAATCTTCACTGCAGAGCTGTCCCATCCTGCTGCTGAACTTCTGATACTGTGGGGGTCTCCGGGCTCAGCTGCACAAACGTTGATCTGATGGAGATACACCCCCTCCTGATCACAATGAGAAAAGTTATTTTACTGATTACACTGTCTGTAACACTATCTTTGAATTGGGGAGATTACCTTGTGACTGATCAAACTCTCTTCTGTTCACAGATAGTGTCACAGGCCTGTATTCAGTGAAAGAACTTTTCTCAGTGGAGCAGGTGGTAGAAGGGGTTTGTCCCCTTCAAATCATCTTTAGTGCAGCTGAATCTGGAGACCTGAAGCTGTTAACCACACAGCACCAGACGTTGAGCTGCAGGAAGAGGACAGGGCAGCTCTGCAGTGAAGATTTCTAAAGAACCCAGCCCCCTACACATCATGGTACATTCTTCATTAATGTAAATAAAGCTGTAGAGAAAAAACATTTTAAAAACATGTCAGCTTTAAAGTATACAGTATCTAATACCAACATTGTTTTTTTGGCTAAGGGTTTAAGTGGTATTGAGGAAGTGGCCATTGTTGTAGCAAAAGCTGGGTGCAGCTAAATCATTTACAGCAGAAATATGAGGAAAGATTAAAGGAACTATATTTATTCTCTCTTGAGAAGAGGAGATTAAGGGGGGATATGATGAACATGTATAAATACATCAGTGGTTCATATAGTGAACTCAGTGTAGAGGTCATCACAGAGGACAAGGGGGCACTCTTTACGTCTGGAGGAAAAGAAATTTAATGTCCAAACACGGAAAGGTTTCTTCACAGTGAGAGCTGTGAAAATGTGGAATAGATGCCCTCAAGAGTTGGTTCTGGCCAGCTCAGTGGATTGCTTCAAAAAAGACCTGGATTGTTTCTTAGATACACAGAATATAACATTTATAGGTAAAGTTGATCCAGGGAATATCCCATTGCCTCTTGAGGGACCAGGAAGGAATTTTTTTCCCAGCAGGAGCAAATTTGGTCGTGCTTTGCTGGGAGGTTTTTTGCCTTCCTCTGGATCAACTGTGGATATAGGATTATAACTTTTTTTTTTTTATGGTTGAACTGGATGGACTTTCGTCTTTTTTCAGCCAGACTAACTATGTAACTTTGTAACTAAACTGTATCTGTGCACCACAAACTGAAAATGCTATTTATTTCATTTTTTGTTTGAGTGAGTTTAGTTCCGCTTCAGGGAGCATGGCTCAACATACACTATATTGCCAAAAGTACTGGGACGCCTGTCCTTACACACACATGAACTTTAACCGCTTCCCCACCACCCTATAGCAGAAATACGGCTATAGGGCGGCAGGGCTGCGCAAAATCATGTATGTACGTGAGTTTGCATTTCCTGGTAGGGGGTGCATGCGCGCACCACCCTACCTGCGCCGCCATTGGCGGCTACAGATTTCAATCACTGGGTCTCGGCTGGAGATTCTCCGCAAGCACCTGGCGATCATCAAGAAACAGTGACAGAGGAGAGACCTGTGTAAACAACACAAGTCTCTCTCATGCCAGCAATAACATGCCAGAAATAACATGCTGCTGTGTATTTCTCTGCTGTGCAGAGAAATACACAGCAGCATGTTTCCCTGGTAAAATACACACAGCACATACAGTAAAACAGCACACAGTTAACCCTTTGATCGCCCCAGATGTTAACCCCTTCCTTCCCAGAGTCATTAGTACAGTGTCAGTGCTTTTTATTATCACTGTATTAGTGTCATTGGGATGTCAGTGGCAGTTAGTCAGTTCCCCCCAGTGTCAGAATGCCCGCCGCAGTCCCGCTATAAGGCGCTGATTGCCGCCATTACTAGTATATAAAAAAAAAGTACATATACCGCCATTTGTAGTTGCTATAACTTTCATGTAAACCAATTAATTTACATGTATTGGTATTTTTTTAGCAAAAACATTTTGGCCTAAATTTATGGCAAAATTTGATTTTTTACATCTTTTTACTGTGGGGAAAAAGGGCATAAATTTAATTTATGTACAACATTGCATGACTACACAATTGTCAGTTAAAGTAATGCAGCGCTGTATCGCAAAAAATGGCCTGGTCAGGAAGGGGGGTAAATCCTCAGGAGGGCAAGTGGTTAATGGCATCCAAGTCTTAGTCCATAAGGTTCAATATTGAGCTGGCCCACCCTTTGCAACTATAACAGCTTCAACTCTTCTGGGAAGGCTGTCCACAAGGTTTAGGAGTGTGTCTATGGGAATGTTTGACCATTCTTCCAGAAGCGTATTTGTGAGGTCAGGCAGGGATGAGAAGGCCTGGCTTACAGTCTCTCTTCTAATTCATCCCAAAAGTGTCCTATCGGGTTATGGTCAGGACTATATGCAGGCCAGTCAAGTTCCTCCTCCCCAAACTCGCTCAGGTTTTTCTTTTGTGTGTTTTCAGTATTCATGATGGGGTGATTTTCCCATTCTTCCTGTTTTGGAGACACTATGGAAAGTGAGCATAAATCTCTCCAAAGTGATCGGAAATACCCTCAACAAATCTTTTGTTGAAAAAAATCTCATTTTCATTGCATGTCTTTATGGACCTTGCTTTGTGCATTGGTGCACAGTCATGTTGGAACAGGAAGGGGCCATCCCCAAACTGTTCCCACAAAGTTGGGAGCATGAAATTGTCCAAAATGTGTTGGTATGCTGACACCTTAAGAATTCCCTTCACTGGAACTAAGGGGGCAAGCCCAATCCCAAAAAAACAACCCTGCACCATAAACCCTCCCTTCACCAAACATTACATTACATTACATTTGGTACAATGCAGTCAGGTAAGTACCGTTCTCCTGGCAACCACCAAACCCAGACACATCTAGCGGATTGCCAGACAGAGAAGCGTGACTGGTCACTCCAGACCAATGCTTTACGCCACTGGATCCGATGCTTTGCATTGCACTTGGTGATGTACAGTTGCAAGAAAAAGTATGTGAACCCCTTGGGATTACGTGGAGTTTTGCATGAATTGGGCATAAAAATGTGCTCTGAACGTCATCTAAGTCACAACAATAGAAGAACACAGTCTGCTGAACATAATACTACACAAACATTAGATGTTGCCATGGTTTAATTGCACATAACATGTAAACATTCACAGTGCAGAGAGGAAAAAGTATGTGAACCTTTGGACTTAATAACTGGTTGACCCTCCTTTGGCAGCAATAACCTCAACCAAACGTTTCCTGTAGTTGCAGATCCGACCTGCACAACGATCTGGAGTAATTTTGGATCACTCCTCTTCACAAAACTGTTTCAGTGTAGCAATATTCTTGGGATGTCTGGTGTGAATCGCTCTCTTAAGGTCATGCCACAGCATTTCAATCGGGTTGAGGTCAGGACTCTGACTGGGTCACTCCAGAAGGCGTGTTCTGTGCTGTTGCAGCCATTGTTTTGTTGAATTACTTGTATGCTTTGGGTCATTGGAATTGCATCACCCATCCTCTGCGGAGCTTCAGATGGTCGTACGTTTTCCTGCAAAATGTCTTGATAAACTCTGGAATTCATTTTCCCATTAATGACAACAATCCGTCCAGGCCCTGAGGCAGCAAAGCAGCCCCAAACCATGATGCTCCCTCCACCATGTTTTACAGTGCGGATGAGGTTTTGATGTTGGTGTGCTGTGCCTTTTTTTCTCCACACATAGTGTTGTGTGTTCTTCCCAAACAACTCAATCTTGGTTTCATCTGTCCACAGTATATTTTGCCAGTAGTGCTGTGGAACATCCAGGTGCTCTTTTGCAAACTTCAAACGTGCTGCAATATTCTTTTTGGACAGCAATGGCTTCCTCCGTGGTGTCCTCCCATGTACTCCATTCTTGTTTAATGTTTTCCTTATTGTAGATGTGTCAACAAAAATGTTAGCATGTGCCAGAGATTTCTGTAGGTCTTTAGCTGACACTCTGGGATTCTTCTTTACCTCATGCAGCATTCTGCGCTGTGCTCTTGCAGTCATTTTTACAGGACGACCACACCTAGGGAGAGTAGCAACAGTGCTAAACTTTCTCCATTTGCAGACAGTCTGTCTTACCGTGGACACATGAACATCAAGGCTTTTGGAGATACTTTTGTAACCCTTTCCAGCTTCATGCAAGTCAACAATTCTTGATCGTAGATCTTCTGAGAGCTCTTTTCTGCGAGGCATGGTTCACATCAGACAGTGCTTCTTGAAACCAGTAAACCCAAAACAGGTGTGTGGTTTTTAAGGGCAGGACAGCTGTCAGCAACACATCCAATATCATCACACTGATTGGAGTCAAGGTTGGCTCACTCCTGGCTCCAATTAGCTCTGGGAGAAGTCATTAAGCTAGAGCCTCACATACTTTTTCCTCACTGCACTGTGAATGTTTACATGTTATGTGCAATTAAACCATGGCAACATCTAATGTTTGTGTAGTATTATGTTCAGCAGACTGTGTTCTTCTATTGTTGTGACTTAGATGACATTCAGAGCACGTTTTATACCCAATTCATGCAAAACTCCGCGTAATCCCAAGGGGTTTAAATACTTTTTCTTGCAACTGTAAGGCTTGGATGCAGCTGCGTGGCCATGGAAACCCATTTGATGAAGCTCTCTACACACTGTTGTTGTGCTAACCTGAAGGCCACATGAAGTTTGGGGGTCTTTAGCTATTGACTCTGCAGACAGTTGGCGACTTCTGCGCACTGTGCACTTCAGCATGGGCTGACCCCACTCTATCATTTTACGTAGCCTACCATTTCGTGACTGAGCTACTGTTGTTCCCAGTTGCTTCCACTTTGGTTTAACACCACTAACAGCTGACCGTGGAATATTTATTAGCAATTACATTTCACCGATAGACTTATTGCACAGGTGGCAACCTATCATGGTACCACGCTTGAATTCACTGAGCTCCTGAGAGCAACCCATTTTTTTACAAATGTTTGTAGAAGCAGTCTCCGTGCCTAGGTACTTGATTTTAAACACCTGTGGCCATGGATATGACTTGAACACCTGAATTCAAAGAATAAATACCACCAAAATAAAGTTTTATATGTCTCAAAAAAATGCTAAAAAATTCATATGGGTACAGTGTTGTTTGACCGCGCAATTGTCATTCAAAGTGTGATAGCACTGAAAACTGGCCTGGACAGGAAGGGGGTGAAAGTGTCCAGATTTGAAGTGGTTAAGCTATGGAGCAAAGTGCACAGTTTATCTGCCTTTAGTATATCAACCCCTATGTACAGTATGTGCCATCTGTTAGTTGCTCCACTCCACCTTCTTGCTGCTCCAGGCTGCACATCAGATGTGCTGTCTGCACCAGACACTTCCATAATACAGTATATATTCATGACCCATAAGAGGCTGCTGACGACGTCTTTCTGGTTCGCTTGCTGGTCTCCCAGTGCATACTTGAATATCTCTTACCTGCAGTACTTGCAAAACAAAGCGAAGCTAAAGCTGAATAAAAGCCTCTCAAAAGCTACAGGTGCTGTAAGCGAGCTTTGTCATAGAAGTCTATAGAGACTATGAAGATGCTTTGAAGCACCATGAAAGCGACATGGTTTATCATTTTTGAAGCAAAGCAAACACATGTGAACAGGACTGTAAGCTCACCATTTCATTTAGTGACAGGTGCTTTGATTGGCATTCAGAGCGTCATTTTTTGAAGCAAGTGTAAACGAGCCCTAACATTCAATCCAGTGACAATGGTCAACCTGACACTGAGAGGTTAAATCTTGTAGTTGGGGACACAGACAACCATAAACGTCCAGCAGGGGTTCTTACTCTTCCCTACTCTACCCAAAACTAATGTTTTGGCTTTAGTCTATGCTTTAAAGTATAATAACTTCTCTTATTAAACATTTTGCAGCATAATAGTATGTTAAAATAAGAACATTTCTCTTTTTTGTTAATCATTTTTATAAATGTGCATTTAGTGAAATGTAAATGATTTCTCTGTGTATGGGACTACGGCTCTTGGACTGGCTTCTAGTTTTGACACTCCAGCAGAGCCATAGCTGCACCTATAGAAGCAGTGACAAGACCTATACGTTAGCCTCTCTGTGAGTGGACCATATACTATAGAGACCGGTCTCAATTGTATCAATTAAAATGAACATGCTGGCACACTGTGCATCAATGCGTCACCTTTTGCTACAGAAGGAGCATACATCCTAGGGTATTTGCCTTTAGTGATCTTGTCAGTATGAGCCCTCTCTAATTTTCTGTTATAAGGGGAAATGACAGACAGTGCTGTCACCCTACAGTGCAAAACCCTGACACACTTTCCTCACATTTATATGTCTCTGGTGCTTTATTAGTTTTATTTGACCTCTGAGCTGATCAGCCAGCAGAGCTCAAACAAAGAGGTCCTAGAGAATCCAGGTCCTCCTGCTATGACTGCACAGCAATTGGGAGACCTTTTGGAAAAGCCACAAAACACATAGGAGTATTATTTATAAAATATGACATTCACCAAACATTCACCACAGGTCAATCTTCCTGCTGCATGCTTTTTAAACTACAGGGAATTTTGTTTATACCCAATAGTATTGTAATTTTACATGCCTGAAATATTGTTAACTTGCAATTTCGAATGTGAGAATTAAAAAAACAAGAAAAATGTGTGCAGGTGCTCAGTGATCATGAAGTGTGCCAATGATATAGAACTTCTGTGCGGGCTTCTGGGCCTCAGCTATACACATATGCCCCTGGAAGATGTCCATTTGAACGAGATGTATGTGGGGCAGAGCCTAGCTGTGATGCCATCACATCCGCCAGAGCGAGCTGACTGCTGGTTTGTTTGAAACCTGCATACCTACCCTGTCTTGTGAATAGTTTTATCCTGCTTTTAAAATAAAGGAGGCACAAAGTTTGCTACACTATGGAGTTTTTCATGTGCTTTCTTTACTGAGTGTTACCAATTCTGTTGATGTTGGAAACCAATGTCTGAGGAAGTGTTTAACGCATAGGTTGCATTTGTCCACCTGGAGTTGGCTGGGGAATGCAGAGCTTGCTTAGACCTCCATGGTATTGGGGTCTGGGAATCTGATTAGCAGCAATATTACTTCTCTGGTGGAGGCACATTGGATTTACCGTTACAACACAGAAGATCTACAATAGTTGCACATCTATGGGACATTATTTTGTCTGATTATTTATTCACCTGTGGTACTTCATTTTCATTTGTTGGATTTTCAATTTTAAATATTTGATCCACATATGAAATATTATTTTTATGTAATATAATACATGGCTCCTGCAACCTCCAATGGTGGGCCATTTTTAACTTCCACTAGCCACCAACCCTGGTGAATTTTTTTTTTCTTTAGCCCCTACCTTTACTAGCTACAGTCCAGTTCCCCTTTCAGTTTGATGGTCAAGGAAACAACACTGTTTTAAAAGTGTAATGGTCCCTGGTCTATGGAGGAACCACTTTTTTCATTTTTCACTTATGCAGATTGGTCACTATTGACTATTTTTTCTATTTTTCTTTAAAAAAAACTAACTAATAAACAACTTATAAACATAAAATACTTGTAAAACTGTACCTGCAGTCTTAGAAATCGTGGAAAAGCATATGCAGGTAGATAAGCTGTACAGTGCTCACAGATGCTTTTTAAATCTAAAGACTGACCAGGCTTTAGAATAATGGATGCCATGCCAACTTTGCCTTCATGCCCTAAAACAAAATACAAACACACATGTCAATTTTACCCCATTTAGGATTTGTATCTCAGACCAAGGCTGTATAATCTATGCTGATACCCTAATATTTATTTACATTCACTTTGAATTTACATGCTTATGTCACTCATGAATGGGACAGAGAAAATGTGCTGCACTAATATTACAGCAGATACAGGAACAAAAAATAAAAAAAACAACATATTTATGAATATGAGACATTATAAATCATGTTCTTTGTTTCTCCTATGCAAACATGAGTGTAGACTGAGAGTGAGTGAGAATGAGTGAAAGCTGGTTAGCTTGGTATCCGATGGAGGCAAGAGGTTAATGAGCTTCCAGAATTTCTATGACACTTTATCAAGCCGTGTTCCCTAGGATAATTTTGACAGCTTCAGAGGGTTCTTCTGCTTGTTAAATTATAATCAGTATTATATGTCTGGTGCAGGGGCGGACTCACAACTCATGGGGCCCCCGGGCAATAGGGGATCATGGGGCCCCTGTGTCCTTGCCCAAACTCAAAAAAGCCTATGAAAAAGGTACCAGGGGCATCTCATAGGGCCCCCTACTAACCCCGGGCCCCCGGGCAGTGCCCGAGTTTCCAAATGGTCAGTCCGCCCCTGGTCTGGTGCATACTCTGCTAAGTATCTTTTTATTATTTGAAGCTGAATTATAGACATATAAAAGACCAAATTAAAGCTCTGTAATTATTAATCCATTAACCCATTCCCGCCCAGTACTTAAACTGCTGTCATCCAACCGCACACTGCTGGTGTGAACCAGCCCCCAGTTTGTTCTCTTTAGAGAGTAGCCACAGTCTGAATAGAAAAGCCTTTCCTCTTCCAGCATACTGTAGAAAAAAATCCTTTCTCTCTTTAGGGAAGCAGTAGGCTCTATGCAAAGACATGATGTCAGCGCTTGAGCCAGCCAATCAGCAGGGAGCATAAGCTTTGCTGATTACAGAACTATAGTTCTGACTCAGGAGGGGCATATCTGACCTCTGCAAATGGACCAATGCTTCCACACAGAGAGCAGCTACAGATGTTTTCTAAAGAAGACAAAGTGGAGGACTTTGAACACCTTTCTTTTTGTTGTATTTGGTGTATACACTCACTGGCCGCTTTATTAGGTACACCTGTTCAATTGCTTGGTAACACAAAGTGCTAATCAGCCAATCACATGGCAGCAACTCAGTGCATTTAGGCAACTAGACGTGGTAAAGACGACTTGCTGAAGTTCAAGCAGAGCATCAGTATGGGGAAGAAAGGGGATTTAGGTGACTTTGAACATGGGATGGTTGTTGGTGCCATACGGGCTGGTCTGAGTATTTCAAAAACTGCTCATCTACTGGGATTTGCAAACACAACAATCTCTAGAGTTTGAAGAGAATGATCTGAAAAAGAGAAAATATCCTGTGAGCGACAGTTGTGTGGATGAACAAGCCTTGTTGATGTCAGAGGTCAGAGGAGAATGGGCAGACTGGTTGCTACGACATTCAGATGGTAGGGTCAGGATTTGGTGTAAACAACATGAAAGCATGGCTCCATCCTGCCTTGGATCAACGGTTCAGGCTGGTGGTGGTGGTGTAATGTTGTGGGGGATATTTTCTTGGCACTAGCAAGTTGTACTTAAAGGTTTAGAACCGTGATGCCATAATGATGTGAACTGGAAAGTATATAAAATATATATTTTTTTGTAACGCACATTGGCTAATAGTAAAGAAAAGGTGTTACTCATAACTTACAGTCGCATAATAGTGGCTATATCATCAGCCAGCTACACATGACATGCCGAACCCCACCCGTGCCTAATCCTGCTGTCTCATGGGAGATGTGATGTACGTATTCCCCCAGAAGGCTGCAGGACTAGGGACAATTCATGCGCTCCTAAAACAAAAAAATAAACACAGAAAAATCCCCCCAAACTCTAATTCTGCTTAGAAAGGGGGTGGGGTTGTTTAAACGGAAATATCTCCTTTATGAGAAAAAAAAATTAAATTCTACATCTGGTGTTATCAGTTTCCACTATTACCTGGAACATTCACTCCATAGACATTAGCTTCCTGTATGAAGTCCAGCATCCCAATAATATCAGAGACCTCAGTGGTCGCAACATTTTCTCCTTTCCACCTAGAAACAGAAACAACTGATTTATGGGGCATTCCATATTCAATTACAGCAAATGTTGTCCACAGACCTTTAAACATTCAATAAATACCACACAGTAATTGATGTTATCTATCAAACTAATCTTTGCACCTACCCTCCACTTGTCAATGTATTCCTGCAGAATGAACTTTTGGCTTTAAATATTTCCATACAGCAAATTAACCAGGTTTAGGGCATCTTGGTGCACAATGCAGTGACATTGGGGTAGATTCACTAAAACTGGAGCACTTTGAGTCTGGTGCAGCTGTGCATGGCAGACAATCTGCTTCTAACTTCAGCTTGTTCAATTAAGCTTTGACAATAAAACCTGGAAGCTGATTGGTTTCTATGCAGAGCTGCACCAGATTTTGCATTTTCCAATTTTAGTAAATCAACCACATTGTGTCCAGTACTTGACGCTCGATAGTGCCTTCTTTTTAATCCAGGTTAGTCTGGTAGTTAGAGTGGAACTAAACCCTCCAATCCCTTACAACCATAGAAGGTACCATTTTAGCTTCTGTTTGATCTGCATTAGCCATGCTGCTGCATGTAATCAACTATGACATTAGCCATTTAAGGGCTTAGAAGTTCAGTAGGGAGCTGACAAATTGCCAACCTTGACAGTTATTACCAGAGGCATTCCTCAGATGTACTGTACCTGTTTTGGGAAACCATTAAATCGTTGGGTTTCATTCTGCTTTAACAATTAGTATCAACTTTTTAAAATCCCACCCACTCAGCTATAACATGCTAAGGTTGTGTATTGGTCACATTTGGTAACAAAAATTTTAATTTATCCTTCTATAAGAGATGACTGGACAATAACTATAGTGCCTTTCACAGAAAGGTATACAGAGTTACTACAAATACCAAATGAATAGCTTATTTGACCATTTTAGATACAAACAGCACATGTAGAGAGAGTATGTGCTTCAGATGGGTTAGCTTTAAGGTGGTTGGTTTGCATGGGAATAGCACATTAGGCACCCTGGTGTCTTTGCTCTTAGGCAGGTTTATTTTTGTTCTTATTAAGACTTATTTGTACATATTCTTTCCATTGCTTGGAAAATATACATACTGACAAACATATAGCAATCTTTACAAATGTCCAGGATTATATTGGGGCTAAACAAAAATGGCCAACACCCCAATTTATAATGCGTGGACACTTTCAGTAACTATTGTGCTTTGCTGGGCTTCTGCTGTGTCGCCAAAACACACCAGTCAGCACTCTCAGCCATTTTTTCTGTCCTTTTTCGGTCATGCCCCTTCGACAGAAGCCGGACATTCCTCTGGCTTCTGTCTGACCAGCTGTCGTACACACGGGCCGAATGTTGACTGGTTTTTATTGACTAATACCACCTGATATTTGACCTGTGTGTATGGGGCTTAAGACTATGACTTTATAAATACAGGGTGCAGCAACATAACCTCCTTTTTTGAAATGCGTGCCATTCAGGCTGTAGCGGCCATAGCGGGGCGGGAATGGTCTCAGGCGACAGGCGTAGTTCTAAAGTTTTTTAAATCAATTGTTACGTGGGTCACTACGTTCAGACAAACCGCGAGTACGACAAGACGAAGAGCTGGAGTCCCTCGACCCATCAGATCACCTGAGAACATCGAAGCAGTGAGAGCTTCAATCTTGCGATCCCCGCAGCATTCTGCGCGCAAACATGCATCTGCCCTTGGACTTTTGGATTGTTCAGCGAGGCAAATTCTTCACGATGATCTTCATTACCATCCGTACAAGTTGGCGATTGTGCAGGAACTCTCCGAACGCGACTTCAATTCTCGGAGGAATGCATGTGAGGCAGTACTCGAAAACGTCCCTGAGAACGCAATTGTTTTTTACAGTGATGAAGCCCATTTTCACTTGACTGGATGCATCAACAAACAGAACATGCGCTACTGGACCGACATCAATCCTCGAGAATTGCATCAAAGGCCTTTGCATTCATCTAAAGTCACAGTGTGGTGTGCAATTGCCTCAGCTGGGATTATTGGTCCCTGGTTCTTTGAAGAAAATGAGGTCACAGTGACAGTGAATTCAGACCAGTATGTGAACATGTTGGAGGAATTTGTTTTTCCACGACTTGATGAATTGGACTTAGGGGACATTTGGTTCCAACAGGACGGAGCAACGGCTCACACTTCAAGAGCATCAATGGCTGTTTTAAGGGAACACTTCCCGGAGCGCCTCATCTCAATAAGGGGCGATTTGGAGTGGCCAGCCCGCTCCCCCGATTTGGCCCCTTGCGACTTTTTTTTGTGGGGTTTTTTGAAATCCCGCATTTATGTAAACCGTCCAAGGACCCTACAAGACCTGAAGGCCAACATCCGCGCAGAAATTGCCAACATACCCGCTGCTATGCTGGTAAGGGTCATGAAAAACGCCAGAAATCGGCTTATTCAGTGTATGGACAATGGGGGGCGTCACCTACCTGATATGATTTTCAAAACTGTGTAAAACAGAACTTTAGATATGTACCTACAGTCGCAAGAAAAAGTAT
Source organism: Staurois parvus (assembly GCF_062004578.1). NCBI lineage: Eukaryota > Metazoa > Chordata > Amphibia > Anura > Ranidae > Staurois > Staurois parvus. The sequence goes on from NW_028317810.1 coordinate 16,794,113, forward strand.
GTGAACCCCTTGGGATTACGTGGATTTTTGCATGAATTGGGCCTAAAATGTGCTCTGAACGTCATCTAAGTCACAACAATAGAAGAACACAGTCTGCTGAACATAATACTACACAAACATTAGATGTTGCCATGGTTTAATTGCACATAACATGTAAACATTCACAGTGCAGGGAGGAAAAAGTATGTGAACCTTTGGACTTAATAACTGGTTGACCCTCCTTTGGCAGCAATAACCTCAACCAAACGTTTCCTGTAGTTGCAGATCAGACCTGCACAACGATCTGGAGTAATTTTGGACCACTCCTCTTCACAAAACTGTTTCAGTGTAGCAATATTCTTGGGATGTCTGGTGTGAATCGCTCTCTTAAGGTCATGCCACAGCATTTCAATCGGGTTGAGGTCAGGACTCTGACTGGGCCACTCCAGAAGGCCTATTCTGTGCTGTTGCAGCCATTGTTTTGTTGAATTACTTGTATGCTTTGGGTCATTGTCCTGTTGCATCACCCATCCTCTGCGGAGCGTCAGTTGGCGGACAGATGGTCGTACGTTTTCCTGCAAAATGTCTTGATAAACTCTGGAATTCATTTTCCCATCAATGACAACAATCCGTCCAGACCCTGAGGCAGCAAAGCAGCCCCAAACCATGATGTTCCCTCCGCCATGTTTTACAGTGGGGATGAGGTTTTGATGTTGGTGTGCTGTGCCTTTTTTTCTCCACACAGAGTGTTGTGTGTTCTTCCCAAACAACTCAATCTTGGTTTCATCTGTCCACAGTATATTTTGCCAGTAGTGCTGTGGAACATCCAGGTGCTCTTTTGCAAACTTCAAACGTGCTGCAATATTCTTTTTGGACAGCAATGGCTTCCTCCGTGGTGTCCTCCCATGTACTCCATTCTTGTTTAATGTTTTCCTTATTGTAGATGTGTCAACAAAAATGTCAGCATGTGCCAGAGATTTCTGTACGTCTTTAGCTGATACTCTGGGATTCTTCTTTACCTCATGCAGCATTCTGCGCTGTGCTCTTGCAGTCATTTTTACAGGACAACCACGCCTAGGGAGAGTAGCAATAGTGCTAAACTTTCTTAATTTGTAGACAGTCTGTCTTACCGTGGACACATGAACATCAAGGCTTTTGGAGATACTTTTGTAACCCTTTCCAGCTTCATGCAAGTCAACAATTCTTGATCGTAGGTCTTCTGAGAGCTCTTTTCTGCGAGGCATGGTTCACATCAGACAGTGCTTCTTGAAACCAGCAAACCCAAAACAGGTGTGTTTTTTTAAAGGGCAGGACAGCTGTCAGCAACACATCCAATATCATCACACTGATTGGAGTCAAGGTTGGCTCACTCCTGGCTCCAATTAGCTCTGGGAGAAGTCATTAAGCTAGGGCCTCACATACTTTTTCCTCCCTGCACTGTGTATGTTTACATGTTATGTGCAATTAAACCATGGCAACATCTAATGTTTGTGTAGTATTATGTTCAGCAGACTGTGTTCTTCTATTGTTGTGACTTAGATGACGTTCAGAGCACATTTTAGGCCCAATTCATGCAAAACTCCACGTAATCTCAAGGGGTTCACATACTTTTACTTGCAACTGTACATTATTAAAGACAATAAAAACAATTCTGATTCATAAAATGGGTTTTATTACATTTTGAAAAAAGGAAGTTATGTTGCCTCACCCTGTATAAAGATGTTTTATAGGATCTTGGAACAAGAAAACTCCAAGATCTTTGACCTAAAACTGAAAACTGCTGCCATTGGCTTGACATTTTACATACTGTGCTTTCTGTTGTATCCCCGGGTTATTTTGTGTTTTGACAAACAATCTTATTGTGATGACACTGAGTCACAGAGGCACAGAGTGCCCAGTTGCATAATGTTCTACAGAATTATCAGTACCTCTATTTCCCTCTAAAACCTGCACATTTACACTGTTCCTCTTTAACTCAATTGGATAGAAACTGTCAGGAATGGACTGGCCAGCAATGGTGGGACTCACCTGCCTTTTGATCTGCAGTACCAGGGCTGGCCAGCGGGTGCTCCCAGCAATCAGAGACTCAACCTTTCAGCCAGCTAACACCTGGAACTGATGATACTGGTGTATTTAAGGGATGGCCAGACTTGCAGACTCTGCCTTGGTGTTGTGTTTGTCCTGGGCCCTGTATCTGTCCTGCATCCTGTTTCTGTTCCTTTGCTACCTGTTCTGATCCCTGGCTTGTGACCCTGACCATCCCTCTGCCTGACCCTCTGTACTACGCTGCTTGCTACCTGTTCTGATCCCTGGCTTGTGACCCTGACCATCCCTCTGCCTGACCCTCTGTACTACGCTGCTTGCTACCTGCTGAACCTGGCCTGTGACCCCGACCATTCTCCGCTTGCTCCCCCTGTACCTACCTGCCCAATTGATATTGACTCGGCCTGCCTGACGACGCTTGCTTGTATGTACTGTTATCTGTGGGTGGTTGGTTGGGTTTGTTTGCACTGTATTATGTTTAGTATTGCACTGCGTTTATGTTTGTATTGTTAGTGTTAATAAATTACATTGTTAATCACATATCTGAAGTCTGCGTTTCCCTGCTTCAGTCACACACCTCTGGTCATACCTGGGAGCCCTGACATTACACCAAGGCCAATCCTGACCAGAAGTGGCTGCACAGGGAAGCCATCTTGGCTTGTTGATGGGAAGGATGGATCTGGATGAGGTTGTGTATTTATCTCTGCTAGTGTTTGATGACAGGGAGTATGCTTATCAAACTCTGAAGGAGTATACCCGGGATGAACTGCTAGAATGTATACGGCTCGCTCATGTTCTAGTAGATCAGGGCACAGAGTTCTCTGAGGTGCAGCCTTTGATTGAGGTTTGTGCAGAGTTGGTTTCATCTGGTTCCCCCGAATGCAGGGATGAATTTTTGCCACCATTTAGTGCAGACCAGGTAGAGTCCCTGGTGTGGTTATTAGAGGATGATGTGGGTTACTTTCTGGAGCGTTATTCCACATGTTCACCACAGACACTAAGAGATTGTATAAACGCAGTGCAGTCATTGACCAGACAGGCTTTGTGTAAGCTCAGCTTTGTTCAACCCATACTGCAGACATGGACAGACTTGTTGCACCCAGCCTCAGTCAGCTTACAAAAACCCAGTCCTGCTTCTAACTCTACTCCTGTATTCCCAACAGCTCCTCCAGTTACAGCCCAGTATACTTGGCTATCTACCGCATGTCAGTACCCTGTTCCCACTCGCTGCACCTATCCTGCCTTTAACCCTGTAAAAAAGCCCTCTGTAGCAACTGCTCCCTCTCCTGTTCCATCCTCCAGTTCTTCTCTGTCTCCAGCTGCTCCATTCGTTTGCAGACCTGCGTTTACTTGCAGTGCTCCAGTAGTTAAAACCAGAAAAAAGCGAAAATTCTTTCCAACCAATACCATCCTGCCAGTATCCAAACCGGTGAGCCTGCCTTCCGTGGTTCAGCCTGAAGCCTCTACTCGGCCTGATGCCTCTACTCGGCCTGAAGCCTCTACTCGGCCTAAAGCCTCTACTCGGCCTGAAGCCTCTACTCGGCCTGATGCCTCTACTCGGCCTGATGCCTCTACTCGGCCTGAAGCCTCTACTCAGCCGGACGCCGGCATTCAGCCTGATGCCTCTACCCAGCATGATGAACTGATCCAGCCTGACGATCCTATTAGGCCAGTTGACTCGATGCCCGCTGTTGATCCAGATGATCCGGTACCTGATCCGGTGCCCGCTGTCGTGCCAATTGACCCAGTGCCCGCTGTCATACCTGGTGACCCGATGCCCGCTGTCGAGCCAGACGATCCAATGCCTGGTGACCCGGTGCCCACTGCCTTGCCAGATGACGCGGTGCCCACTGGCAAGCCAAATGACCTGATGCCTGGTGACCCAGTGCCCGCTGTCATACCTGGTGACCCGATGCCTGCTGTCGAGCCAGACAATCCGGTACCTGATGACCCGGTGCCCACTGTCGTGCCTGTTGACTCGGAGCCCACTGCCTTGCCAGATGACGCGGTGCCCGCTGTCGAGCCAAATGACCTGATGCCTGGTGACCCGATGCCCGCTGTCCAGCCAGACGATTCAATGTCTGCCCCAGTGCCCGCGGTCATGCCAGTTGACTCGGAACCCACTGCCTTGCCAGATGACGCGGTGCTCGCTGTCAAGCCAAATGACTTGATGCCTGGTGACCCGATGCCCGCTGTCCAGTCAGACGATCCAATGTCTGACCCAGTGCCCGCGGTCATACCAGTTGACTCGGAGCCCACTGCCTTGCCAGATGACGCGGTGCCCGCGGTCGAGCCAAATGACCTGATGCCTGGTGACCCGATGCCCGCTGTCCGGTCAGACGATCCAATGTCTGACCCAGTGCCCGCGGTCATACCAGTTGACTCGGAGCCCACTGCCTTGCCAGATGACACGGTGCCCGCTGTCGAGCCAAATGACCTGATGCCTGGTGACCCGATGCCCACTGTCCAGCCAGACGATCCAATGTCTGACCTAGTGCCAGCGGTCATGCCAGTTGACTCGGAGCCCACTGTCGTGCCTGGTGACTCGGTGCCCGCTGCTCCGCCTGGGGGCCCGAGACCTGTCGCTCCGCCTGGGGGTCCAGCGCCCGCCGCTCCACCTGGGGGTCCGGCGCCCGCCGCCCCGCCTGGGGGCCCGAGACCTGTCGCTCCGCCTGAGGGCACGAGACCTGTCGCACCGCCTGGGGGTCCGGCGCCCGCCGCTCCGCCTGAGGGCCCGAGACCTGTCGCTCCACCTGGGGGTCCGGCGCCCGCCGCTCCGCCTGAGGGCCCGAGACCTGTTGCTCCACCTGGGGGTCCGGCGCCCGCCGCTCCGCCTGAGGGCCCGAGACCTGTCGCTCCGCCTGGGGGCCCGAGACCTGTCGCTCCACCTGGGGGTCCGGCGCCCGCCGCTCCGCCTGAGGGCCCGAGACCTGTCGCTCCACCCGGGGGTCCGGCGCCCGCCGCTCCGCCTGAGGGCACGAGACCTGTAGTTCCGCCTGGGGGCCCGATGCCTGTCGCCCCGCCTGGGGGCCCGATGCCTGTCGCCCCGCCTGGGGGCCCGATGCCTGTCGCCCCGCCTGGGGGCCCGATGCCTGTCGCTCCGCCTGGGGGTCCGGCGCCCGCCGCTCCGCCTGAGGGCACGAGACCTGTCGCTCCACCCGGGGGTCCGGCGCCCGCCGCTCCGCCTGAGGGCCCGAGGCCTGTAGTTCCGCCTGGGGGTCCGGCGCCCGCCGCCCCGCCTGGGGGCCCGATGCCTGTCGCCCCGCCTGGGGGCCCGATGCCTGTCGCCCCGCCTGGGGGTCTGATGCCTGTCGCCCCGCCTGGGGGCCCGAGGCCTGTCGCTCCATCTGGGGGTCCGGCACCCGCCGCTCCGCCTGAGGGCCCGAGACCTGTAGTTCCGCCTGGGGGCCCGATGCCTGTCGCCCCACCTGGGGGCCCGATGCCTGTCGCCCCACCTGGGGGCCCGATGCCTGTCGCCCTGCCCGGGGGCCCGAGGCCTGTCGCCCCACCCGGGGGCCCGAGGCCTGTCGCCCCGCCCGGGGGCCCGAGGCCTGTCGCCCCGCCCGGGGGCCCGAGGCCTGTCGCCCCGCCCGGGGGCCCGAGGCCTGACGCCCCACCCGGGGGCCCGGTGCCTGCCGCTCCGCCCGGTGGCCCGCTGCCTGCCGCTTCCCCTGGTAGCCCGATGTGCCTCTGCCCGGGGTCCTGCCCGATGTGCCTCTGCCCGGAGTCCTGCCCGATGTGCCTCTGCCCGGAGTCCAGCCCGATGTGCCTCTGCCCGGAGTCCAGCCCGGTGTGCCTCTGCCCGGAGTCCACCCCGATATGCCTCTGCCCGGAGTCCAGCCCGGTGTGCCTCTGCCCGGAGTCCAGCCCGGTGTGCCTCTGCCCGGAGTCCAGCCCGGTGTGCCTCTGCCCGGAGTCCAGCCCGGTGTGCCTCTGCCCGGAGTCCAGCCCGGTGTGCCTCTGCCCGGAGTCCAGCCCGGTGTGCCTCTGCCCGGAGTCCAGCCCGGTGTGCCTCTGCCCGGAGTCCAGCCCGGTGTGCCTCTGCCCGGAGTCCAGCCCGGTGTGCCTCTGCCCGGAGTCCAGCCCGGTGTGCCTCTGCCCGGTGTACCGCTGCCCGGAGTCCTGCCCGGTGTGCCAGTCTTTGATACCCCGCCAGTTACCAGACCCGGGCGGTGGAACATTTTTCCCAGCTAGGACTGTTTGGAGCGTCCTGAGGCCGCTCCTTGAGGGGGGGGGTACTGTCAGGAATGGACTGGCCAGCAATGGTGGGACTCACCTGCCTTTTGATCTGCAGTACCAGGGCTGGCCAGCGGGTGCTCCCAGCAATCAGAGACTCAACCTTTCAGCCAGCTAACACCTGGAACTGATGATACTGGTGTATTTAAGGGATGGCCAGACTTGCAGACTCTGCCTTGGTGTTGTGTTTGTCCTGGGCCCTGTATCTGTCCTGCATCCTGTTTCTGTTCCTTTGCTACCTGTTCTGATCCCTGGCTTGTGACCCTGACCATCCCTCTGCCTGACCCTCTGTACTACGCTGCTTGCTACCTGTTCTGATCCATGGCTTGTGACCCTGACCATCCCTCTGCCTGACCCTCTGTACTACGCTGCTTGCTACCTGCTGAACCTGGCCTGTGACCCCGACCATTCTCCGCTTGCTCCCCCTGTACCTACCTGCCCAATTGATATTGACTCGGCCTGCCTGACGACGCTTGCTTGTATGTACTGTTATCTGTGGGTGGTTGGTTGGGTTTGTTTGCACTGTATTATGTTTAGTATTGCACTGCGTTTATGTTTGTATTGTTAGTGTTAATAAATTACATTGTTAATCACATATCTGAAGTCTGCGTTTCCCTGCTTCAGTCACACACCTCTGGTCATACCTGGGAGCCCTGACAGAAACACAGAAAAGTGATGGCAGAAACAGACCAAATAGCACATCGAGTCTGTCCTTTTGTAGATTGTTTTTTTTACATTTATTTTTTTTTAATTTATACATGTTTTTGTTATTTTTTGCTTGTTTTTTTTTTTTTTTTTTTTTTTGTGTGAGTATAGATCTATGTTTGTCTCAAGCAAGTTTAAATCCCCTCTGCTGTAAGTCTTTTCCAAGCATCAACTACCCTTTCAGTAAAATGATAATTTATAAGATTAGTTTTGAACTTTCCTCCTCTTAGTTTGAGGTTATGTCCCCGTGTTCTTGATCTTGGTTTCATATTGAAAATACTATCCTCTTAAACCTTATTCACCCCATTGATGTATATAAAGGTTTCAATCATGTCTCCCCTTTCCCTTCTTTCCCCTAGACCAAACTTTCTGAGCAAAGGGCCAGTTTGCTGTTCTTCACACTTTAGGGGGGCCAGACTGTGGCCATTGGAAGTAACAATTATCCTGGTGTGAGGAGGAGTAAAAGATCCATCTTTGGTAATAGGGGGAGGAATAGTGTCCCGTGGTTTGTTTCAGAGGGAGGAATGGTGTCCTATTGTTGGTATCAGCAGGAGGAATAGTGCCCCATCATTGGTGTCAGTGGAAGGAGTAGTGGATCATCATTGGTGACAGTGGGAGAAATAGTGCCCCGTCATTGATGTCAGTGGGAGGAATAGTACCCCATCATTGGTGTCAGTGGGAGGAATAGTGCCCCATCATTGGTGTCAGTGGGAGGAATAATGCCCCACCATTGATGTTAGTGTGAGGAATAGTGTCCCATCACTGGTGTCAGTGCAAGGAATAGTGCCCCATCATTAGTGTCAGTCGGAGGAATAGTGTCTCAACTTTGGTATCAGTGGGAGAAATAGTGCCCTATCACAGGACCATTTGACAGGTAAGTATCATGGTACTTACCTGTCAAATGGTCCTGTGCTGGCATCTTCTGAGTGCCAGTCTTTGTACCTCTTCATTGATAGGTGGGGGGTGATGTCACTCTTGTGAATGTGTAGGACGCTGTCATCCCAGCATTCGGAGGGCGGCCCAGCACTGTAAGCAGAGCTGTGCATCTGCAGCACAGTCTACAGTGCTGGAGGAGATTGCGAGAAGGTAGGTAGGCACATTTTATTGCAGGATGTTCTTGCATGTCTCTTTCACAATAAAAGCCTGCCTGCTTGCAGTTTTGTACAGCGAGACTTCAGTTCCACTTTAAGCTTAGTTAGGTTTTGACTTGTCTTCCACTTTAAATTCAGACAAAGCAGGAAGTGACTAGAATCTGTTTTCCATCAAGCAAGAGCAGGTAAAAGTCTGAAAGGAACTTTGCCAAAGCTATGAATAATTGATGTGGAATCACTTTATGGGTCCTTCTTACTTGAGTGGGGTTCAGAATAGATTCACTGTTTTTTTTTCTGTATGCTGCTTTTACAACAAGTTCCTTAACCATTGTCTGCTAAATGTATGAGGGTAAATGGAATTTTGGAGTATTGTTAAACACAGCAGACTGGTTCCAAAAAGCATCCCTGATTTGCATGAAAAATACATTGTTAGTTGAAAAACTGCATAAATATGCCATTTATTTTTTAAGTGAAAACTCAAAATATTCAAAATAGACGAATATATTACCTGAAAGTATCTCCAATTCTGTCTCGGAAGTACAGAAAATTATCATGATCCTGCATCATCAAGTCACCGGTATTAAAATAAACATCTCCTCTTTTGAACACGTCACACATTAACTTTTTTGTTGTGTGTTTTTTATTTCCAGCATAACCAAAAAAAGGGTTGGCGTGATTCACTTTAGATATGAGCAGACCAGTTTCACCTATTGTATAGAAAGCAAATAGGAATCAATGATATTATTAAGTGGTGAACAAATGACCAAGGACAGCCATAAATAAGTTTAGTTGTTTTCCTTATTGGCAGATCACCTTTAAAGTTGACCTAACATCAAAATTCACAATTAACGTAAATCAACAGAGGATATATTAGCATTGCCAATGCATTTTTTTTATTTAAAAGAGAAGTATGGCTTTTTTTCCCCCCAATCATATTTACCTAGGTGGATGCAGCTTTGGTTCAATGTTGCATCTGTCCCCCACTGGTTATAAGTGTGATCACATGATCGCTGATCGCTGAGTTCCCACAGCCGCTCTGAGCAGAGAGCGGTGACTGCCAGTCACCGCTGTCTGCTCTGTCCTCTCCCCCGTGCTCACTGGAGCACTGGGCTGTGGAGGAGGAGGGAGCTGCAGAATCAGGCAGATCAATGACAGGCTGAGACAGGTGCCACTCTAGACTCTGAGGTGGATCCCAAATTTAAAGTCAGGATCTTTCCCCTGGCTGGACCGGCTGAGTGACATCAGCCAACAGCAGGCTTCGACATGCTGTTAGATGAAAACGGGTCACAGGAGTGCAGAATAAACTGCACTTCTATGATCCGCAGGAGAAGTACAGCCAAAAGAGCTGTGGCTGTACTTTTCCTTTAAGTACCACTGTTTTTGAGCTGGTAGACTTTTAATAGGGGGCTAAAGTGTTACTAAGCCCACAACAGTAAAATCAGTCTGTATATGCAGTAAAGCATGCTTGTTATAATCACTGTGGTACCAAAGGGGTTAATCCTCTGCATTGTGTAAAAAGGCTGTTTGATCCTTTCTTCTCTGCCCCTTCTCTTGTTCAAATGTCCAAGTCTTATCTCCTGATAAGACAGACTGAACCCATAGCCACATGCACATGCTCAGTTTGGTGTGTATTGCTAGATAGGGTTTTTTTTTCTTGGGAGAGTGCATGTGATCAGCACTGTCCAGACAGAGGTCAGCGGATTTCCATCCTCCTAGAGCAGAAAGAAAACTCCTCCTACAAGCTTTAGCTAGTTCTGGGCTAGACACTGATAGAAGTCACAAGACTGATCTAACTGCTGCTGATGAGGTATTTATTAGTTCGATCTTCTCATTCCCTGACACCCCTAGTCCTGGCTGCACACAAGACTGAAGGGACCAAAGGATCCAAGTTTGTGAAGTAGGGTTCTTGGCCCTGGTCCTAGGCCAAGGTGAGGAGAACTGTGGTGGGACCTGGCTGGGGATCCTAACAGGCTCTGACCTGAAAGACCCTGCAGCTGAATCTGGTGAAAGAGGATCTCCTGAGGGTCCCGTCAGCAAGTCCAGGTCTTCCATGGTGTTCCCCCAGTCCCATTCCTCAATTTCTAGGGGCCCAAACTCCACTATTAGCTTAGGTGACTCCCAGTCTATCCCCCCACCACTGACACTTTCCGCTGGCTCACCTGAGAACTGGGCATCCTCGCAGCTAGGCTCCTTCCAGGCGGAACAGTCAGGGCTGGGTGGCAAGGCCGGCTGGTCCTGGGCATCCGCTGGTTCTTTCAGGGTAGCACTTGTGGGCACTGGTCCTCCAGCAGCATCTTTATCTGGATAGTGGGTGATGGCAGGCAGCCTTCCTCCACTGTAAGGATCCGCCATAGGAACAGGAGAATCATGGTTCCGGGACTCAACCCCATTCAGTGACTTGGGCTCTGTTCATCCTCTGGCTCTCCGATTCTGACTTTTCGACTTCTCTGTACATAGTCCTGTTTGCAGGTCCACACTGTAGATGCGAGGCACCAGACCACTGGGTATCAGCTTGTTGAGTGGCTCTCCACAGTGCCCGCACCTGACCCAGGCTCTGATCAGGATGGTTGGTCTCCTGCTTCAGGACACATCAGGCACAGTCTCTTCATCCCTTCAACCAACCCCAGGCCAAAGCATCCACAATGTTTCAGGTGGACTTCCATGTCCACCAAAGTGATCTCTGGTATGAAAACTTTCAGAAAGAATTGCAACGCACCCTCCATCTTGCTCCTCTCTCTCTCCACGTGATGTGTGTGTACTGGGTGACTCTTTGGTGCCAGCCAGACAGGAACTTTCCCGCGTGGGTGTTAACCCCTGCCACTCTGGGTGGGAGCCAGCCAACTGGTTTGCTAGTGTTGTTATAGCTGCATCCTGGCAGTAACACTTAATCAGTCCGCTGGCAAGGACAAGACACCTTGTGACAGTCATCACTGGACAACTGGGTGTCAATAGTGGTTGCAAAGGAGATGGTCTGTAGCGGCTGCTACGGACAACACCAAGGCATAGTTCACACCCCGTGCTAAATGCGGTTGTAAAAGTAAAGTCACTGGGCTCATTTGACATGATGCGTCTGGGTACATGTAGTCCACTGAGTTGCATGTTGTTCCGGTTGCTCCGGGCAAAGGCAAGCACGAACACGTGGCACACAAGCATAGTATTTAGCATTAGAACAGAGTGCTTTGCTGTAGCAACCTCTAGAGCAGCACAAAGACTGTTAGGTACTGATACACCTCCCCAGTTACTTTGGGAAACAGAAAGCAGGGGAGCAGCTGACATTTTACTGTCACGAACAGGAACACAGCATACAATAGTGTCTTTTGGACTCCACATGTTAAGCAGCAATAGGATGTTTGTAGACTGTTAAGCCGTTCCTGGTTGCCTTCCCGCTGGGTCTGTTCTGTGTTACTGGACTGCCATTACAATATATTCCTGTTACTGTACCTGGACTCTGTGTGCTTTCTGCCTGCTGCACCTACCCACATATGAGCTGCGTTGTGCTTTATGAATGGTCCTACAGTTTTCTTGGACCTGTGATGTGTCCCAGAAGGCTGTGGAGGAAGGGGGGGATCAAATTTCCACTCAGATTGCTGCAGTGATCTGACCGGAAGTGGGAGCAGGTACCTGTCAAACATCCCCCCCAGAAAAACTAAGTGCTAAAACTTAAAGAGGGGGGAGGCAGGCAGACAAGCGAACTTCCCCTTTTGTGTGAAGTTCTGCTTTAAGTGATCTGTATTTCTGCACATAAAACATTCATGTGATTCGTGATTCATGTCACTATTATTAGGATCATTTTTACTGTTCGCACTTTCTATTTTTAGCTTATATCCATCCACATGCTTGCCGTCAACATGTTCAAGGGTACGTTCATCATCTGGGTCAGCATTAAGTGCCGTGACAAGTGTCTCATAGCTGGGAGACCACCAAGTAGCAGTGCTGTTAAATGAAAATCTTTTATTTCTTCTCCTATAGCTTGCAGGCGTTCTAATGTCTAAAGTACATCTTATACAGTCCTGCATGTGCTGGTCTTTTATTAGCTTAGTTTGGTATGACTTTCTAATGAAGTACAGATTATTGCTAAGATGTGCTCTCTATCTCTGTTTTTTCCGTAGGCCTTCCCAAATTTCTTTTACCGGTTCTGTCCACTCCTGTAGGTGGGTTTGTTCTGTGCTCTTGTATACACTCCTTATACCTTCTTCATTCTAAATTTCCAGGACTGGTAGTTCTGGATTGTCATATTAGCGACTGCAAACCTTGATGAAAAGCTATAGCATACGAGTATCGCCACACACTGTATTCCAACTTCAGTGTGAAGTAAATGAAAGACATGCTTCAGCTTAAATTCCCACACATTGGTCACACCCCTCAGACATGTTTCACCCACATTGGGCTTAATTGTAGAGACTCTACTAATTGACTCTATAAATAAGCCCAATCTGGGTGAAACATGTCAGAGGGAGATGACTGATGGGTGGGGATTTGATCTTAGGCCTGTCTTTCATTTTAAAGGAGAAGTAGGGCCAGTTTACAACAATACTTGTATTCTATATCTATATTTTAGAACAATATAACAATATATGCTAGAACCTGAATACAGAGTGTAAACCTGGGAGACCGATACTGTGGTCTTGGAGTGCTGCTGATCTGTTATGGTACTTGAAACTCTGTTAGGAGCTATCATATATGCTTCTGGTCCGTTTTCTTTTTCAGAGACAGTTTTGCTGTAATTCAGAGCTGTGTAATTATCTGAAGCAGTGTTTAGTACTTGTGTAAAACTATTGCTGAGCCCATGAAAATGGTTAGAAAGTTGAAGCAGTGATATCAGTGTCTCTGCAATTGCCATCAATGTGCACATACATACCCTAAAGTCAGTCTGATCACATGCCAGTTAGACTACGAGTATAATTTTTTGAGTTATGGGAAGAAACTTGAGTATAATGAGGAAAACCACAGAGACAAAGTGAGTGCATTCTAATTTCAGACAGATAGTGTACTTTGTGTGAATTACATACAAAACACCATCGCTAAAAGCTGCTTTAATCCTCACGCTCTCTGCTGATCTCAGCACTGTAGTGGTCACAAGGCAGGGAGCATGGATGATATGAACAGCTCATCTGCTACATCCATGATAACCGTATATACAAAGAAGAAAATGGTTGGACTTTATTGGCATTGAAGGGAAACACACATATATGTACAAAATACAAGACTTTATTACAAATGAATTAAAAAGTACAATAAGTAAACAAATCATGATAAAATCAAGAATGTTGCATACTGCCTTATAATCAATTTCAACTGCTGACTCACTAAACCACAAAAATTATCTCATTCAGGAAATATGCCCATGTTCAATTTAAACATACAGTATATAAGGATGTAAATTGTGGTTGTGCGTCCTCATGAATCAATGCATTTCTCTTATTTAGTTTCCTCAGGACGCATGAAAATTCAGCAGAAATCACTAGAGAAAACAAAAGGAAATATACAGAATATAGATATATAATATACACATACAGTATACATATATATGTAAAAACAAAAGTTAATACTCTATCCCTTAATAGAAAATGATCAGCACCTTGTTTGAGCATGTGTATGTGACATGGGGAACCCCTTTGGGGCAGGCACTGGAACAGATAGGAGGGTGGACAGCCTACGGACGGTAACAGGGCTTGTCTTGATGATGTAAAAGTAGCCTTGATCAGAGTACACTACACAGTAACACGCAGAGTATAACACCTAGGACCTATGAGATATACCTACCCAGGAGTCAGATAAGCACAAAAGATGAGACAAGCGATTCCACAATATGTTGTAGAGAAGGGACATCACCAGAAAAGATATCTCACTGTAACCATCTATTTCCATTCAAAGCTGACTTTCAGGAAACCATATTCCGTTCACTTTCACATGGAGAGAAATCCCCAATAATATATACGGGCAGGTCCAAAATAATGGGTGTAACCTGAGAAAGAAGGAACAGCATCTCCCAATCAATCCATTGATTCCATACTAAAAGACACAATAGACATACAGTAGGTATATAAAGATCTTATACAATCCGAATCAAACCACACGTCTTTACTTGGCTAGGCTGCCTATTTGCATATACTCCTAAATACTCACCTGACAAGCGCCAACCGCTGAGAGAAAAGCCTGTATTACATTCAGGCCAGTACTATGTGGAATAGAGGAGTATAATGCTTCTATATCAAAGGCCACTAAGACAACCTGGAGAGACCAAAATACCATCTAATGCTCTTGGTAGATCCGAGGTATCCTGTATGTATGAAGCAAAGCTAATAACGTGGGTTCATAGATATTCATCTACTAAGCGACTTGCTAGTTCTGTTTTTGAGCCTATACCCAAAAATGATGGGTCTACCAGGAGGATTGTTTACATTTTTATGCATTCTAGGAAAGGCGTCTTTATACAGGCCTGTGGTTTATGTGGCAGATAGTGGGTCCCTCTGTGGTACAATTGCAGGCATTTGGCTTTCACTGACAACCTGTTCTGGCTGTGCATTGGGGGGAGGGGGGGTGGAGGAGGTAGACCCCTTCCATAATTGGGCCTGGTTGTCTGCCCTTCCCGCTGTGAAGGGGGCATGATCTGGGCCATGCGTTGTTGCCTGGGCGACAGGTTTATGCATGCCCAGTGGTGGTAGCCGCCGGCGGATGACATTATCAGCCATGCTGTTGTCGCGGCCTGCGGATGTGCACCCAGCAGTGGAAGCATATAAGGAGGGCAGATGCTAGATATTTGGTTGGGGAGTCCTGGCGTAGCACTTGTCACTTGCAGTTGCCGCTTTTCAGGTGAGTGACTGGGACAATATGTGAATAGGAATCCTAGTAAAATGAAGACACGTGGTCTGATTCGTATTTTATAAGATCTTTATATACCTATGTCTATTGTGTTTTTTAGTATATTTATTTATTTATTTCAGGTACTTATATAGCGCCGTCAATTTACACAGCGCTTTACATATATATTGTACATTCACATCAGTCCCTAACCCTCAAGGGGTGTACAATCTAAGGTCCCTAACTCACATTCATATACATACAAGGGCTAAATTGGACAGGAACAAATTCACCTACCAGCATGTATTTGGAGTGTGGGAGGAAACCGGAGTACCCGGAAGAAACCCACGCAGGCACAGGGAGAACATGCAAACTCCAGGCAGGTGGTGCCGTGGTTGGGATTCGAACCAACGGCCCCAGTACTATAGTACAGAATCAATGGATTGGTTAGGAGATGCGGTTCCTTCTTTCTCATGTTACATCCATTATTTTGGACCTGTCCATATATGTTATTGGGAATTTCTGTCCATGTGAAAGTGAACGGATAATGGTTTACTGGTAGTCAGCATTGAATAGATGGCTACACTGAGATATCTTTTCTGTTGATGTCCCTTCTCTATACCATATTGTGGAATCGTTTGTTTCTTTTGTGCTTATCTCCCAGGTCTTAGGTGATATACTCTGTGTATTGTACTCTGATCAAGCATATTTTACATCATCAGGACAAGCCCTGTTGCTGCCTGCCCTCCTATCTATCTCAGTTCCCACCCCAGGGAGAGTTCTCCATGTCACATACATACTGTATGCTCAAACAAGGTGCTGATCATTTTCTGTTAAGGAATACAGTATTAACTTTTGTTTTTACATATATATGTATACAGTATGTGTATATTATGTATATATATTGTACATATTTCCTTTTGTTTTCTATTGTCATTTTTGCTGAAATCTCATGAGTCCTGAGGAAGTGAAATAAGAGAAACACATTGACACATGAGGACTCACAATTACAATTTACATCCTTATATATGTTTAAATTGAACATGGGCATTTTTTTCTGAATTAGGGCATTTTTTTGGTTTAGTGAGTTAGCAGTTGAAATTGTTTATAAGGCAGTAGGTAACATTCTTGATTTGATCATGGTTATTTACTTATACTTTTAAACTCGTTTGTAATAAAGTCTTGTATTTTTTACATATATATGTGTTTCCCTTCAATGTCAATAAAGTCCAACCGTTTCTTTCTTTGTATATACGAAGGCAGGGAGCATGTCCCACTACTATACACAGATCACTTCTATAACATAAATTGTAGTGGTCTATAATTGCAGCCTCCTGACAGGAATTACATTTTCTACAGGGTCCAGGAACTTTGAGCAAAATTTTAAAAAAAATGTATTAATGTAACTTAAATGGGTATATTTTTAATGTGCAATGAGCTGTAATTATATACAGTAATATATATAGGATTTGCTCAAGAAAGCATAATTAATAAGAAAAAAATGGATTACCTTTCTTGACTCTGTCACACCAGCCATATTTATTTTTTATTGGTTCATCTTTCTGAATGTCATATTTTATTAGTTCAAAGGGAAATGCAAGCTGTGTATGAGATAAATGATATAATGTTACTAGTGCTCATTAAATCTTCAATTTGTAATGATAAAATTATTTATGATATTTTAGAAACACAGACTTCGTCAGAGCATTATCAATTCTCAGCATAAATCCTATAAATCTCTGTGTCTGTGTGACTATTGCTGGCTTCAGCAATGCTTGTATGTTGGAAGCAGGGTGCCAATAGGGGAGTACCTTTGTCCTTTATGTATGGAGCCTGAAACCCATCACTCCAACTGCTGGGGCAGCTAGTTGATAAGCAGGGATGAAGGGGATGTGGACAGGGAGGGTGATCAGTGTGGTGCTGGTGGGGGGAGGTACAATTTCTGAAAGTGATCCTCCTGTGGATTCCCCTGCAGCACAGCCAGTTTGTTCTCCTCTCCCTTCTGGCTGATCTCAGCTGCTGCAGAGGGAACCACAGGGGAATTAGTTCCAGTAATTGCCCCATGCTCTCCCAGATCACCTTCTCTGTCCACGATGCAACTTTTTTTGTTTGTTTTTTTGCATTGGAATCTCCATAGATGTACACAGTGTGAGGTTTCCATCATATCATTTCCTTTGCTGGTCGAATGTTCTTAGCTAATAGAGTTAGAGTTTCTATATTGGTGAACATTAACTCCCATTGTTGAATGATCTAAGGCTACTTTTCTCTTAGGATCAAATGGTAAGGAATGTTATTTTCACCTGATGAAAAGCAACAAAGAATCTAATACACATATTACAAAGATTACAGGTATCATTTGCTAAACTTACAGGAATGTGGAGATGTTCACAAAGTAAATTTTTATAAATAGACCCCTATCTCTAAAATGGATGTCAAGTATTCTGCAAAACCAAATTATCGATTATTACATCTATTTGAATGAAAAATTGAGCTTCTTGATCCTAATTTCTGATGAAAACAATTTTTTTACATTCTGCTGATTATGCTTTATTGACCTACACCAGCCCCAGTTTAGGTAAGTTTAAAATAAAATGGTTATACATTTTCAAAAGTACACCAAACTAATTATTTTTAAGCATGTGCAAGGTAGGTGAAAAGATGGGGGGTTAAATTGAACATTAGTCCCTAAATAAGTGTGACTTCAAGAAAAAATAAGATTCAAGTTACAGAATCTTTTTTTTTTAATTGATCAGTACTGTGCAAAAGTTTTAGGTAGGGGGGAAGAAATTCTGCAAAATAAGAATGCTTTCAAAAATTTATTTTTAATTGTTAGTTTTTATCAATTTACAAAAATTGGAAAATGAGTGAACAGAAAAAACAATCTAAATGAATATTTGGTGTGATTACGCTTTGGCTTCAAACCAGTATCAATTCCTACACTTTCACACCTTGTACACTTACACATAGTTAGGGAATTTGGAAGATTAGAGTCAGGTGGATGATTAATTAATTATACCAAGCATGTGCTAATGACCATCAATCGCATATGTAGGTTGAAACACAGTCATTAACTGAAACAGAAACAGCTGTGTGGGAGGCTTAAAATTGGGTTTGGAACAGTCAAAATCTGTTACTAAGGTGAGGTTGTGGAAGACAGTTTCATATCATTGTCATACACCATGGCATGACTGAGCACAGCAACAAGACACAAGGTAGTTATACTGCATCAGAAAGGTCTCTCCCAGGCATAGATCTCAAAGCAGACTGGGGTTTCAAGATGTGCTGTTCAAGCTCTTTGAAGAAGTACAAAAAAACAAGCAACACTAAGGACCCTACACGCAGTGGTCGGCCAAGGAAACTTAATGCAGCAGATGAAAGACATATCATGCATACTTCCCTCCAACATCAGAAGATGTCCAGCAATGCCATGAGCACAGAACAGGCAGAAACCAGTGGGACCCAGATACACCCATCTACTTTCCGGAGAAGTCTGGCCAGAAGTGCTCTTCATGGAAGAACTACGACCAAAAATCCATACCTCAAAAGTGGAAACAAGGCTAAGAGACTCAACTATGCTTGAAAACATAGGAACTGGGGTGTAGAAAAATGGCAGCAGGTGTTCTGGACTGTTCTGGAGTCAAAATGTGAAAGCATTTGTAGCAGGAGGCACTTTGTTTGTGAAGGGCTAGAGAGTGGTACAATAATGAATGTCTACAGGCAGCAGCAAAGTATGATGGAGGTTCCTTGCATGTTTTGGGCTGAATTTCTGCAAATGTAGTTGGAGATTTGGTCAGGATCAATGGTGTCCTCAATTCTGAGAAATATTGACAGATACTTATCCATCATGCCATTCCATCAGGGAGGCATATGATTGATCCCAAATGTATTCTGCAGCAGGACAACAACCTGGAACATGCAGCCAATGTTATTAAGAACTATCTTCAGCATAAAGAACAACAAAAATGTCCTGGAAGTGATGGTTCACCCCACAGAGCCCTGATCTCAACAACATCAAGTCTGTCTGGGATCACAAGAAACAGAAGAATTTGAGGCAGCCTACATCCACAGAAGATTTGTGGTTAGTTCTCCAAGATGTTTGGAGCAACCTACCTGCCAAGTTCCTTGAATAATGTGTGTATGTGTACCTAGAAGAAATGAATAATCAATGCTGTGTTGAAGGCAAAGGGTGGTCACACCAAATATTGATTTGATTTGGATTTCTCTTCTGTTCATTTACTTTTTATTTTGTTAATTGATAAAAATAAACTGTTAGCACTATTTCTGAAGGCTTTCAAGAACATGCTTTGTTTGTAGAAGAATAAATCTCCAGTATATAACAGTACCTTATAAAAGAAATTACTGCGCCCAACAGATCCAATTTTTCCAGTATGGTTCATGAAACAAATGTTCCCTTCAGTGGCTCCGTACAGCTCACACATCTTGATGTTACCAAACCTTGCAATGAATTCTTTCCATACATCACTGCGAACACCATTGCCGACAGCCATGCGGACCTTATGATCTTTTTCACCTTCTCTCTTAAAAAAAAAATAAAAAATGTACATAGGGCTTTACAAAACATTTATTTTTTCTGAAACATAGATGTTTAGCAATAAATTATTTTCATAGGACTAAAATAAATAAGTTACTTTTGCCATTTAATTTGTAATTCGATGAAGCCCTCCTAACCCCCTTGTATTGAACTGTATCGTTGCTGTATTGTCTCCCTTTATATTGTAAAGCACTGAGCAAACCGTTGGCACTATATTAATCCTGTATAATAATAATAATAATAATATATTAATTGTCACCAGTTTGAGAAATCTGGCTCTTCAGCTGTTTTCTGTTATTTATTAATGTTTAATGAACTTTATTGTTCTTGTTTGTTATCTAACCCTTTATCAATATTTCTGTTTATTTGATTTTATTGTATCTTAAAAACTCTAAGCCCAATTCTATGAAAAAAGTAAAAATCCTTGGAAAGGGGCTATGCCACACTGTGAAGGCAAATTCTCCTTTATGTCTAGGGGATGGGAAAAGCAGTTTTACGTACCCAATCCTCCATTCCCAGACAGACAGCACTTTTTGAGATTACTGGTTTACACTTAATTGTGGAAAATGATAATTTAATTAAAGATGGGGGTCCTAGTAGCATTTGATACTCCCAACAGTGGATCGCCCTGCCATTATTCTTAGCCATTTCTGCCCACCTGGGTGGTTTAGGTGATCACATCCACAGTAGAGTTTTCCAGCACCTCCCTTTACAGTCTTAAAATTAATCCATAAATCAACTCAATCAGAATTCAGGTTTGCAGATCAAATTATTTAAGAACAGAGATCTCATCAATAGAGTCTCCTAGAGATATAGAACTCTCAACTGAATATATTTGGTTATATTCAACCTTTAATTCCAGCTTTATTTTTCTTGGCTCTTTGGTGTTGTGCATAAGACCCTGACCTAGATCTTCTTGTATCTTTATTTTATCTTGGTACTCCATGTACATTGTTGGTGATTGCACAAATTCTACCTCTACCTGCTTTTCATATCTATTTATTTCAAATTCCAACCTGATGACACTTTTTTCCACATGTTCCTCCTTGTTAATATACCTCCAAGGCTCTATTATTTGGCTGTACATGTCACTTGGCATTTATAAAAGGTAAAATATTAAAAAGTAAGAAGGATGTACACAAAGCCTTATAATCCACAGCAAGATTTTATTCATCAATGTAATTGGAACACAATAGTGCTTTTGGTTTGGAATTTTCAATAATTTGCTTTCTACAGTGGAGATCTTTCATTGTGACTGTCCATCATCTCCTTACTGCTTTAACATAAAATATTCAGTAATGCATCTACAGTACATTGGATCACCAGATGGCTTGATATTTCTCACAATCACTCTGGCCTGGTTTCCTGGCTCTGACAACCATAAAGCCCATGTAGGTCTTCACTTTTGGCCAAATAATGGTTTAAAGGTCTTTGTGGTTCATTCATAACAATAAACAGACAATCCATCAAGGAGTATTTGACACTATACCCAAGTCAAAACGGGTTAAGATCTTTATTGAATAGGTGGCAAAGAATTAACCAAAACTTAAAGCTCATCTATGCAAAACATGCTAAATAATAACATTATTCTATGTTAAAGGAAATCTAACAACTAATGTTCACTTTCAGATATATGGAATGGTACACCAAACTGACAACACTAACAACAGAGGCAGACAAACTCAAAATCATCAGTTAACACCACTTTTGTATTAACCGAGTCTAAGCAAACAACCTCAGAAAAAATGCTAAATACTACTAGACTATCACCTTAAATTAGTAGTTTATCCCCATTACAGCATATACAGTACCTTTCTAAAAAATAAGCATATAGGGAAGTGATCATAGAGACACAAGGGATGCATGCAACTACCTCTCCTACTCCAGTAATGGGTTAAGTTCACTTGTTAATTATTATTTTGTTGGATGTACAATATAAAACATGATGGTTAGTTGGCATTTTCTAATGCAGTGTGTTATTCTTCTGATATTTTCTGACATTGTACCATTTGAAAAAGGTCAATAAAAATATTTTTAAAATATTAGAAAAGGGAGCCTGATTAGTTGGTGTTGGTAACAGTTTTATTGTTCCTTCAGTTTTCAGAGTCATCTGCAAAGTTATTGTAGGCCTTCACAGGCTTCATACATCTCCTAATGCAAAGAAATCATCAATTAGCAAATGTGATTTTTCTATGAATGAATACCTGGTGCACACTGCCCTAGCAGTCATAGCTGTGAGAGCAGAAGCATAGCCTACTGAGCGGGAGTTGGTGACATTCCTGAGTACACTGCAATATTCTATAATACTAGCTGAACACAACAAAGATAGGCTTTCAGTAAAAGCAGCTGGCAGAAGACATAGACACCTACGTATTTCTGTAGTAGCTTGAACGGTCTGAGTTCAAATTCTTTCAGACTCGTTTTGTTAAAATTGTTGATAAAATGTATTTCCTGCAACACATCTAAAATCTGTATCACACAGCAAAGCCTTTGATTCACAATAATAATGCTCATCGAAATAACAAAAAAATGAATTTTACACATACATTTTACATCAAAACAAACAAAATTCTGTTGTGCCTTCACCCTAAAATTGTGTTTGCGCCAGATTCATGTAGCTGTGTTTGTGTCAGATCCATAGCTGAAATTCAGTCTAATAGCGATTTTTGAATCCACCCACTGCCATTCACTGTCAATCAAAAGCAAGGCAGACCTGATAGGAAACTAGTCTTTTGTTCCCAGTTAGGGCTCATTCACACTTGGCTGTTTTACCAACGCTTGCCAAACGCCCCTATAGCGTTTGGCAAGCGTTGGTCCGGTTTTTGCGGAGCGTTTTTCAACGATCGGCAAACGCTCCGCAAACGCCGCATGCGCGATTTAGCGGCGGTTGCTAGGCGTTTGCCGAGCGTTAATAACGCCCCACAAATGCCTATAATGCAGTTTGAGTGGTGTTACCGCTCCGCAAACGCTCCGCAACTGCACCACAAACGCCGGCCGGGCGTTTGCGGAGCGGCACCATAGACGAGAATAGGAGGCTTCAACGCCTCCTGACTCGACCAGAGGCGTCCGTTTTGCCACGACGCGATGCAAACGCTCCCGTTAGAACAGCACCATGTGCTGTAATGTGCAGAATTGGCAGAGGCATTTGGGAAGCGGTAAAAACGCTTCCCAAACGCCTTTCTGCCACCTGCACACATTGCTAGTGTGAACGTAGCCTTTGAGTGGTGTTACCACTCCGCAAACGCCCCGCAACCGCACCGCAAACACCCGGCCGGCGTTTGCGGAGCGGCACCATAGACGAGAATAGGAGGCTTCAACGCCTCCTGACTCGACCAGAGGCGTCCGTTTTGCCGCGACGTGACGCAAACGCTCCCGTTAGAACAGCACCATGTGCTGTAATGTGCAGAATTGGCAGAGGCGTTTGGGAAGCGGTAAAAACGCTTCCCAAACGCCTGTCTGCCGCCTGCACACAACGCTAGTGTGAACGTAGCCTTAGGCTCCACTTACCCGATAGATACCATGGCCATCGGGAGCAGTGAAAGTGGTTCTAAAGATACAGGGTTTTTTAACTTAATGCATTCTATGTGCAGCTACTCCCCCACCCTCCACCCCATATACTTACCTGACCCCGATCTCAGCAGCAGCTCTCTAGGCTCTAGGTCTACTCACTGGACAGAGAGGCAGCACCAGGAGCCATTGGTTTCTGCTACTGTCAATCACAGACAGTGAGGAGGGAGCAGGAGGAGGGACCAAGCTGCACTTTGTGTATCAATGGACACACAGAGCACAGCTCAGGATCGAGCCCACACTAGTTCCCCCATAACAAGTGGCTTGCTACTGGGGCAGTTGGCCAGGGGGAGGAGCCAGGAGTTCCAGTAAGGGACCCCAGAAGAGAGGTCCCCCCATTGCACAGAGCAGATAAGTATAACAAGTGTGTTATTTTTTCTTATGTATCCTTTGGAAACAGTTTAATTACTACCAGTTTCTAATCTGCAAACTGGCGGTAATTTTTAAGAATCTGTCACTGCCATAGCGACTGGTCCCTTAAGTGGTGGTAACAAGATCTACCTGTGGTGGTACCGTATTGGTAATGGTATCAAAACTGGTGTAATACTTGCCTTAATTAGGTGTAGGTAGATTTAAAGAGAGCTACACCTGAAAACTATCATTAATGCTTTATTAAAGCAAAATTGAAGACATTAAAAAAATAAAATTATAAGCAGGCAGGCTATTTAGCACAAATTAGACATGCAATGTCTCTTCTGCAATAAATTACAACTACCTGCCTGCTCATAATCTTCTGTGGCATGTAATGTAAGCAGCTCCGTTTCCATCACCATTGACGTCCATGTGTGCTGGGATGACTAATGCAGGCCATAGATGGGTCGAAAATCGGCCGATTTTTCGGCCGAAAATAAAATCGGCCGATTTTCGGATCGTTAGTGGGCTATTTGTTCGGCCGTTTTTCGGTATTTTGGCCATTTTTTTTAATCGGGAAAGTTGGAAAAAAATCGGCCGATTTTGGCGATCGGCCGATTTTTGCGACAATAATGGGCTAATCGGCCGATTTTTTACCGATAAAAAATCTGCGCATGAGCAGTGACCTGCAAGAGGAAGACAATAAGAAGAAAAAGAAGAAGAGGAAGAAGAAGAGGATGAAGAAGAAGAAGAAGAGGACGATGATGATGAAGAAGAAGAGGATGATGATGATGAAGAAAAAAGAAGAAGAGGATGATGATGAAGAAGAAGAAGAGGATGATGATGATGAAGAAAAAGAAGAAGAGGATGATGATGATGAAGAAAAAGAAGAAGAGGATGACGATGATGAAGAAGAAGAAGAAGAAGAGGATGATGATGATGATGAAGAAGAGGATGATGATGATGATGAAAAAGAAGAAGAAGGAGAGGAGGATGATGATGACGAAGAAGAAGAGGATGATGAGGAAGAAGTAGAAGAAGATGAAGAAGAGGATGATGATGAAGAAGTAGAAGAAGAAGAGGATGATGATGACGAAGAAGAAGAAGATGATGATGAAGAAGTAGGAGGAGAAGAAGAAGAGGATGATGATGAAGAAGTAGAAGAATATGAAGAAGAGGATGATGATGAAGAAGGAGAAGAAGAAGGATGAAAAATAAGAGGAATTCCAGTCCGACAAAAAGTGTCTCTGCAGAGAGCTCCGCTATTTCTTTGACAGTTCCTTGACATTTACAGAGGTTGCAACATTGTATCTATTTGTTTCCGAATAAAAACATCTGTATCCCAAATGGATACAAATAGATACTTTGTTGCAACCTCTGTAAATGTCAAGGAACTGTCAAAGAAATAGCAGAGCTCTCTGCAGGGACACTTTTTGCCGGCTGTAGACAGGATGAAAATCGGCCGATTTTTTTTACCATTGGTGGTAACGTCGGTCACTTGAACGACCGATTTTTCGTTTTTTTAAAAGAAAAATCGGCCGATTTTTGACCCATCTATGGCCTGCATTACTCCTGCATGTGCACAAAAATTATGTCTTCCCACACTGGCCAACTGAAGACCAACACCCAGAAACAGCCGGGTTGAAGATATTGCCACCGGCAAGGGACTTTCATTGTACCTTAAATTCCCCAGAATCTGTCATTAACTGCCTCTTAGAATACAATATGCACTTGAAACTCAATAGCTACAGATAACTTATGGTAAATGGTATATGAAACAGGATGGTAGTTGGTAATAATCATAAGCATTTTCAATATTTTTGGTTACAGTACATGTTTAAAGCAAACTTGAATTTACTTTCATAAACAGAAACGCACACTGGCAGTGCACAGCAGAAACATTAAAGTGACTGCTCCTATCTTAAAGCACTGACTTCACCTTTGATCCCCTGAAATGAACCTCAAGTAAAAGAGGTATGAGGCACAATGAAGGACTCAACCAAGGCAAGGCTAGAGTACTGTTGTGTGTGTGAAGGGGAGATGGGCAGGGGTTTGTCTAGCTCTGTGCAAACACTCACTATCAGCCATCAGTATTGACATAGGATTTTTGGTGGCATCTCATATGTCTTGTTAAGAAGGAGGCCAGCTCTTAATGTAGAACTCCAGATAAAAACAAGAAAAAAATGATTAACCCATTAAAAGATAATATTGCAACACCAACTTTTGCAGCAAAATTATACTTCAATCTAGAGCTCTCTCTCTCATGACGTTTTCTGCCACTAGATCTCCTCAGTCTGATGGCCAACACTCTTCAATTAATTCCCTCTAAGCCAAGGTTGCCCTGGACCCACCCAAGCCTGTGAGTGGACAATGAAAAGATCGTCGGCACAATTATGAGCTCATCTTTGTCTCACTGCTTTTTCTTTCTATCAGCAGGCTCCTTGTCAACACATGAACTTATTGCCACCTTTAACTGCCTTCTTCCTCTCACACTCCAGCCTTGCTGTATGGGCACTACAGGTTAAACTCAAGTAACTGCTCGAATTTAAAAAAAAATACATTTAAGAATGGATTAATGATCACAGAGCTGCATTAGTCATTTGTGACTTTTTATATCTGTCTAGAGTTCAGCTTCAAAACTGAACTCTGACCAACATCATTTGAATAGTTTTAGGGGGGTTTGTAGTTGGTTAATTCTACTGATTAGAAATTAATTGTTTGTCTTCTTACATCTTAAAAAGTGGGCTTAAAGGGACCTTGCACACGATACTGATGTATGAATGCCAAATCTTCCTGGCAGTGAGTTGCTGTCCAAAAAACGTGATTATGATCTGTATAGTGTGCACATTTATACTCGGAAAATTTTAGCAGCTCCCACAATGCTAAATAATATAGGCGAGGTGTGATACATGTGTGTATTTGCATGTACGAGCATAAAATACTGACCGGTAACACAGATTTTTTTTTTATATATATATATATATATATATATATATATATATAATGAAAAAAAAATTTCTTTTTTAAATATATATATTTAGGTGTTCTTGCATGGGAAGACCACTTACTGTTATCTCACATATATATTCTTATTATTATGGCCAAATTTACCACCCTAACTCCTTCCACAGTTTTTACACTACATAGACAGTAATATACTGAAACGTGTGGATTGTTCCTGATTGGTGTGCTATTACTTTGTGGAACGTTTCGCCGAATGGTTCACGAAATATCGGCGTTTTTGTGGTGAAATTGGTCCCATAGGAATGAATGGTGGAATGTTCAAAACTAGAGTAGGAGCTGACAAAAGCTAGAGTGTGAGCTGAAAAATCAGGGCATGATTTCTAAACTGCCACCACTCCCTCATTTTCAAGCCCACCTACACAAATCTTATATCAAAACGTTCAGCTATCCCTGCTGCCACTAAAAATGGCACGGCTAAGCCATAGTCCTGATAGTTTTCACAATATGACCATTTGTTTGCAACTCACGCCGCCCATTCACATTCATTGAAACTCCACTCTAGCCACCTCAAATTTGAAGGGCAATTTCTAAACTGCGACTGTGCATTCATTTTTAGTATTTCAGAGACATACTATGCACCAAAATGTAGGTCTTGTGATTCTCACAATATAAAGCTCTTCGGTGTAGGATTTATAATTTTTAAACTACAACCTTTGAAGATGGCAACCGCCAGTGAAGTGAGCAAGTTGGAGCAGATTGTTTTTAACTGCTCTTCTCTGCCCTTGCTGTAGAGTGAGTTGCCATAGGAACCCAGGTGTGTGAGCAGGCAGCAGAGTGGAGGCAAGAACACTTCACACAATTTCCCCAGAAATTGTAGCTTTTCTAGTTATATAAATGCTGTTCTAGTTTACTGATATACATGCACAAAAAATGGCATTTTAGGTGCTTGTGTACAAGAGCCAAAAAAAGGAAGATTGATGACGTCACACTGATAAAACGCGTTGAGGCAGGACTTTCAGTCATGACATCCGGTTACACCACTTCCAGTCTGGAACATACGGCAATTGGAGCTTCAGGGCAAATGCTACACACAGGCAGGATGTTTTGTGCCAGATTATGGAAATGTGAGCATTTTATCCTATATGTTTTAGGTACTTTTAATTCAATAAAATACTATACCACATTAGTGTTTTGCCTTTGGCTTTCTGTGGAGGAATGATGGAGTGGGTGGAGTAACATCATGACATGGATACCATACTCCCTTGGGCTTCAACGGATATCAAAAACAAGTGCTGAGCGACCTACTTTATATCAAAGACGTCATAGTGGTCTGGTGAGTGATTAATCCATAGATCACACTGGGTGCATTTGCATGTTTGTGGTGGAGAAAAGTCATTTGAAGAGTTTGAAGATCAGCGAGCTTTGGTTGGAAAAACTGTCACTTACATTCCAGGACTGTTTACATGAAAGCATGTATTGATTTGCACATATTTGCAATATAAATACTTGGACTTTTTTTTAGCGTGGACTTGTTTACATATTTTTATGTGAATATTTGCACTATTATTACTGGCTTATAACACATTGCATTGGGTATAAGCACAAGCACTTTCTTATATAGCGCCCCCTTTTTTTCCTGTTTGTTTTTAATGTATATACATTTTAATTTGTAGGTTTTACACTGTGGCGCAGAGTATTCTTTTTCTGATTTTTTTTACTTTACCTTCTTAAACTCTCAAATAGCTCATGGTTGAATGAACACCAGGATGGGTGTGTTATCCTCACTCCCAGTGCTCAACCACCCACCAGAAGATTTACCCCCCTTCCTGACCAGGCCATTTTTTTACGATTCCGCACTGCGTTACTTTAACTGACAATTGTGTGGTCATGCAACGCTGTATATCAATAAAATTTATGTCATTTTTTTTTCCACAAATAGAGATTTCTTTCGGTGGTATTTGATCATCTCTGCATTTTTTATTTTTTGCGCTATAAACAAAAAAAAACTGACAATATTGAAAAAAAAAAACTGTATTTTTGACTTTTTGCTATAAAACATATCCAATAAAAAATGTAAAAAAAAAATTTCATCATACATTTAGACCAAAATGTATTCTGCTACATGGCTTTGCTAAAACAAAAATCCCAATAAGTGTATATTAATTGGTTTCCGTGAAAGTTATAGCGTCTACAAATGGTGGTATATATACTGGAACTTTTATTTATTTATTTTTTGTAATGGTGTTGATCAGCGACTTATGGTGGGACTACAGGACTGCGGCGGGCATTCTGACACTGGGTGGGTACTGACCAGCTGCCACTGACATCTCCAGTGACACTAATAAAGTGATCAGTGCAATAAAAAGCACCGACACTGTACTAATGACACTGGGCAGGAAGGTGTTTTTTATTATATACTGTTTTACTAAGCAGAGCTGCTGCTCTCTATATCTCTGCTGTGCAGAGAGATAGAAAACAGCACGTCCATGCTGACAAAAGAGCGATCTGTGTTGTTTACACACAGATGTCTGCCCTCTCAGGTTCGCCGACGATCACCGAGTCCCGGCCAAAAATCGTTGGTCAGGACCCCAATAGCAGCTCGGGTAGGGTGGCATTCATTCGTGCCCCCTACACGGAAATGCAAATTCACATGTATTTATATGATTTTGCCCAGTGAAGCCGCCCTGCAGCAGTACATCTGCTATGGGGAGGCGGGCAAGTGGCTAAGGTAGATGTAAATCGTAAATAATTGCCATGGTGTGTACTTGTTTTCACTTTTTTCATCCTTTGTAGCAATTCAGTGCTGTTGATTAGGGATGAGCTGATGGTTCGGTTCAAACCTAGGTCTGGACTAAATTGTTCAGACATTTGCATGAATGCCTGAAGTATTGTCCTTTTGATAATACTTCGACATTGCATGTTTTTGTGTTTTTTAAGTGTATTATTATCGTGTCAAACTCACTTTTGTTAGTGGTTTTGCACTTGTATAGAAGCATTTTAGAAGCACATTTCAAGCCTTTTACACGTGTATTCCAGCTGCAGGCACTTTTGTTTTAGCCAGTGGTAGGAGACCAGTTTTTGTAAGCTAAAAAGAGCCTGAAAAACACATGAAAACAATTGATTTGCAAGTTTTCAAAAGTTCTCATTCAAGTCTGTGTGGCTCAAAAATGCCCAACTCTGTCACAAAAAGAGCTTTGGTGCATCGAGCTACATACTGCTCAGGTGTGAATGGGTCCTAAGGCAGAAACATACATTTCTTAAAAGATAAGTTCGCCTTTGGGAATATGTTACATGTTCCATCCATTTTTAAGGTGAAACCTGTAACATGTTTCCAATGCTGCAGCCGCTGCCCAAATCTCCCCCTCCCTGTGAAAGCAGTACGCGGAAAAGTTCCCCGTACCAACTGTCACTTTTTAAAAACAGCGCAGTCATGCGGGGCTCTGCCCACATGGCCACACCATTAATTCACAGTGTTCTGTGAATGAATGAACTACAAGTCCCAACAGCTTTAATGGCTGTCAGCTCATAGTTCTCAAAGAACTACCACGGCACTGAGGAGCGTCCTAGTGGTTTATTGATTCTTCGTGTCAGTGTATATGCTTGCCTGTGCATCCTGTACAGGCAAGTAGCTATACTGACAGGTCTGCAGGAGACCTGCATGGCACCAGCAATCTGCTGTTTGGTAGTGCAATGATATACAGGCTCCTGCAACAAAAAATAATAAATGCACATTTTTAACTTGCAAAAAAAAAGTGCATTTATTATTTTTTTGTCAAAAGGTGAATTTATCCTTTAAGTTCATTTCTTAATAGAGTATATCATTACTAAATGTAACTTTGTTCTATTTTTGTAGCTGTACACATGCATATTTCAACTTACCACAGGCTGTTTACATAAGTAGCGGCACAGTTCACCAATGTACTGGAACACGGTAACATTGTACTTTTTGCAGTCAATCCAAAACTGGCTTGCAGAAAACTTCTTCCTCAGTACACATGTTGCACCTGCATATATTATTTAAAGTATAAGTAAACCCTCACCTTGCAAAACAATACATTCAGTTTAAAATAGAAATGAAAGAATGAAAGGCAAAACATTTTATGTATACATATAAATAACATTATAAATACCTTTTTTTCCTTTTTTATAAGTCATCACATACTCTGTATCTACGTAAGAGCTCAGTGAGGAGAAACAGCATACACTGATCTTCCCAGGGAATAGCTGTGCTAGTCTGATCATTGATAGAGAGCAGGCTGAGTTCTCAGCACACCTAGAAAACTGACCACACTGCTCCCATGCCTACTGTGGTCAGTTTTTAACAGGAAAGCAGAAGGACTGGCAGGAACATCAGGGATTTCACACAAAGGAAGCAATACAAGAAAAACAGAATACTTTTTCATACATGTATATGTTACAGCAGGCACATATCAGGAATAAGAAATGTTGGGTTTACATATTCTTTAGGCATAATACATTTAAAATTGCAATCATTATCAACTGAACATCATGCGTTTAAGAGCACAAAAATAATGTTGCCAACAGAACAGTGCTCATGACCTCAGACTTAAAGTGAACCTGTTCTTGTTCATAACTCTGGGGGAGGAGAGTATGCCTACCCCCTGTAATCTCTTGGATGTATTTATCCAAGAAGATACCAAACAGGCATTTGCATTTGGATGGAAAGAAGACTCATCCTGGATATGTGATGAAGTGTGTCAGCCGAGCCATTCTCAGAGTAGCAGAAGACCAAAGCAAATGGCGTAACTGACTGTGGACTTCTGAGGGAGGAGCGTATTCCTACCCCCTGTAATCTCTTGGATGTACTTATCCAAGGAAATACCAAACAGGCATTTGCATTTGGATGGAGAGAAGACTCATCCTGGATATGTGATGAAGTGTGTCAGCCGAGCCATTTCCGCAGTAGTAGAAGACCAAGGCAAATGGTCTAACTGACTGTGGACTTCTGCAAGAATGGAGCTAGGATCTCTGGTAATGCAACAGCAGTGGTCTGGTAGACTGTCAAAGAACTAACCGCAGGCTGCATGTAGGGGCCTGCTAAGATTATAAGGACTTTAAAGAGGGCCTCTAATCTCCACCGGGTCCTTAAACACAGAATAATTCTCCACTGGGATTTGTGAGAGTCTTGTTAAAACAAGACTTTCCAGGATCTACCACAGGAACAGCCCACTTTCACCAGAGATCTGGATGAGTTTTCACCATAGCCAGTGGTTTGTGGAGGACTTTCATATATACAGTAATTTCTATGTTGTATTTCTAATTGTTCATATTTGTACATTAGCGAATCTAATAATATCTAACTTGTTTGTTTATTATAGGCATAATATAAACTAAAGTCCATATCTCACTTGCATATGTACATAGATACATATACTAGGGCCAACTTGTAAAGGGCAGCACTTTGAGCCACTTTCTCTGCTGTATAGCACAGTTCTGTCATTCTAAAACATGGAGCTTATTGACATCGGAGACAGCAAGAGTGAAGACATCATCAGTGTAGTGATGCTTCTTCAATGTACAGTCAGTTTGCTGGGGATCTAACCTGTGTTGCTCAACTGCAAAAAGCAAAAAGCTAAAGCAAAGCCAGTGACCTGATTACACTGCTTGTCAGAGGCATCAGGACTGAATGAAAATAATTAAAAATCTAGCAGGTAAGATGTTTCCCAAATAAATAGCCATGTATTTATCAGTATGTCTGGAGTTTACTTTTATCTGATCATCCGCTGCATTTTGTGCAAATTGCAAACGAATGGCATGAAGTAAATGGGTGTATTGAGGCATAAAGTTTCATAATAAAATGTGTGTGTGTGTGTGTGTGTGTGTGTGTGTGTGTGTGTGTGTGTGTGTGTGTGTGTGTGTGTGTGTGTGTGTGTGTGTGTGTGTGTGTGTGTGTGTGTGTGTGTGTGTGTGTGTGTGTGTGTGTGTGTGTTTTTAACCACTTGCTCTCCAGAGGATTTACCCCTCTTTCCTGACCAGGCCATTTTTTGTGTTGCTGTGCTACATTAATTTAACTGACAATTGCGCGGTCAGCATCGCTGCACCCAAATGAAATGTATGTCCTTTTTTCCCCACAAATAGAGCTTTCTTTTGGTGGTATGTGATTGCCTGTGCAATCTTTATTTTTTGCACTATAAAAAAAAAGACCAACAATTTTGAGAAAAAAACAATATTTTTTGACTTTTTGCTATTAACTAGTTGCCGACCGCAGATAGCCGAATGACGGCTTCACTGCGGCCGGCCAGTTCTGGGTGGACGTTATATGACGTCCGCCCAGAACGCGCTCTCGCACCCGGAGATCTCCGTGATCGCTGTGTCCTACGGACACAGCTGATCACGAGATGTGGTAAAAGGCCAATCATACCGGCCTTTTACCACGTGATCAGCGGTGTCCAATGACACGCTGATCACAGGTAAATGCAAGTGCCGGTTCTCGGCTGCACTTTCCTCACGCTGTCAGATCGTGAGGAAAGTACTGCCGAGAACCGGCAGTTGTCAGAGCGAGGATCGGCACCGATCATCAGGGCACTGATGATCAGTGCCCTGATGATCGGTGCCCAGCAGTGCCACCCACAAGTTCCCCCACCTGTGCCCAGCAGTGCGCCCACTAGCTCCGCCCACCTGTGCCCAGCAGTGCACCCACCTGTGCCCAGCAGTGCACCCACCTGTGCCACTCTGCAGTGTCACACACCTGTGCCCAAAAGTGCCACCTACCTGTGCCCAGCAGTGCCACCCACCTGTGCCCACCCACCTGTGCCCACCAGTGCCACCCACCTGTGCCCACCAGTGCCACCCACCTGTGCCCACCCACCAGTGCTGCCCACCAGTGCCACCCACCAGTGCAGCCCAGCAGTGCTGCCAGTCAGTGCCACCAGTCAGTGCCCAGCGGTTGTGCCAGTCAGTGCCGCCAGTCAGTGCCCAGCAGTGATGCCAGTCAGTGCCATCTATCAGTACCCATCATCAGTGTCACCTATCAGTGCCGCCTATCAGTGCTGCATATTAGTGCCGCCTATCCGTGACACCTCATTAGTGCTGCCTATCAGTGCCGCCTATCCGTGCCACCTCATTAGTACTGCCTATCAGTGCCCTTTAGTGCTGCCTATCAGTGCCGCCTATCAGTGCCCATCAGTGCTGCCTCATCAACGCACATCAGTGAAGGAGAAAAATTACCTGTTTGAAAAATTTTATAATAGAAACAAAGAAACTTTTTTTTTTCAAATTTTTTGCACTTTTTTAATTTATAGCACAAAAAGTAAAGCGCCCAGTGGCGATTAAATACCACCAAAAGAAAGCTCTATTTGTGAGAAAAAAATTATCAAAATTTCATATGGGTACAATGTTGCATGACCGCGCAATTGTCAATCAAAGTGCGGCAGCGCTGAAAGCTGAAAATTGGCCTGGTAAGGAAGGGGGTATAAGTGCCTGGTAGGCAAGTGGTTAAACATGTCCAGTAAAAAAATGTTAAAAATCAAATTTCTTCATGTATTTAGGCCAAACTGTATTCTGCTACATATCTTTGCTAAAAAGGATCCCAATACGTGTAAATTAATTGGTTTAAGTGAAAGTTATAGCGTTTACAAATATATATATATACACCTGGGATTTTTATTTTTTATTTTTACTAGTAATGGCACCGAACTGCGACTTATAGCGGGAATGTGCCGGCATTCTGACACTGGGGGGAACTTACTTGGTGTCACTGGCATCCCCAGTGACACCAATACAGCGATCAGTGCTAATAAAAAGCACTGACACTATGCTAATTGCACTGGGCAGGAAAGGGTTAGCATGTGGGGCGATCAAAGGGTTAACTATGTGCTGGGAGTGTTTTACTATGGGGCTGTGTCTGTGTGCTTCACTGTAAGCACACTGCTTTGCATGACTGTTCTGTGCACAGCCATGCAAAGCAGTGTGCAGGAGCTGGCAGGGAGGAGAACTGTACTGTTTACATACAGTTATCCCTCCCGTTGGAGATCCTCGGCAATCACTGGAAGCCGGTGAGTAATCATTGGCCGGGACCCAGTGAATGACAGCCATGGCTGTGAATGGGGGCGTGGGTACGGCGCACGTATGCCCCCTATCAAAAATCACGCATATATATATATATATATATATATACACATACATACACACACATATATATATATATATATATATATATATATATATATATATACACACGTGATTTTGTGCACCTGTGCCGCCCTGTAACAGTATATCAGCTATAGGGCGGACGGGAAGCAGTTAACTACAAGTCTGAATGCAGCTGCATTGTTTTCAATGAACCCACTCACACAGGTACATGAACATGAACTGCATTCAGATTTGTAACACAGGATCCAAAACTCTGTCTAAAAACATTTGCATTACGCGCTTATGAATATAAATGCACATATATGCTTTTGTAGGGGCAGAAATTATTTCTAAACAAAAGGGAAAAATAAATTATAAAAACAAATTATTCACGCATTTGTGCCTTCCGTATTTAAACAAATCTATAAGCAAGCATTTTATTGATCATTATACGGGAACTTTTCTAGCAGAAAACATGTGGGTGATAACATCAGTAAAATTTTTACAGCCGTGTGAATAAAGCCTATTTGTTTTC
Source organism: Staurois parvus (assembly GCF_062004578.1). NCBI lineage: Eukaryota > Metazoa > Chordata > Amphibia > Anura > Ranidae > Staurois > Staurois parvus. Next base: position 16,829,028 of record NW_028317810.1, read on the forward strand.
AGTACACAGTTACATGAATAATTTCTTTAGCATTGAATGAATACATTTTTTGTTCACAGGGGAATGGAGGGGAGGGGGGACAACTAATCACTGGTCCAAAACATTTAAGTGAAAAAAGTTTCTCCAGTTCATTCTGGATTAGAAGCATTGATGTGACTGTAAAAGGCTTTGGGTAAACCTGGCAGCCCCTACAAGACAAACATTGTAGCCAGCAATATGGTCCTAACATAGGTGTTGTTTTAGAAGGTGTGGTTGAGCAGTGTCAGACTTTACATGACATAATCACAGGAGGATTTAAAGGATAACTGTGGTTTGAAAACACATTAGTGCACTACCTGTCTGCAATGATTAATGATACAATCAAGAGGACAGCTACTTGTTTGTATTATGCTTTAGTGCTTGGAGACAAAAATGTATGATTTGTCTACTACACTGTGCACCAAACACTAGAAGAAGTCCACAAACTGGTTAGTCTTCATTCACACTGGATGTTTTACAGCTGCTCTTTTTGGCTTTTGGCATTTTTTTCTGCAGCCAGTAAACCCCCCCAGCATGTTATCCTATGTGTCCATGCACACATAGACTGTAACCAATGTTTTTTGGCAGGGGCGTTTTTTCGCTGGAAAAAACCCCAGAACTAGTGGGTTTCTAGAGGAGTTTTTTAGCTGTAAAAACACTCAAATGCTGAAAAATGCATCAAAACGCTGCACACCGGCAGTTTTGTACTTTTTTTAATTAAAAAAAGCTAAATAACGCAAACGCGGAAAATCATGGCCAAAGGCTAATGTAAAAACGTTGAAAAAGTAAGGTTTTTAGCGCAACTTTACACAGTTAACACTACCAGCGTTATTAAAGTGCTCAGTGTGCATGGATCCTTAAAGATATGTCTACACTGACCTGCACCCATGGCCGGATCTAGGGGGGTGCTGGGGTGGGCTGTGCCCCCCCAGATGTCAGTTCCGCCCCCCCAGACCTGCCTGTCTGACGTGTCAGAACAATGGTGTAGCTGCAGCAGCCTACACACAGTGCCGATTAAGGCTTAGGCTGTCTGTGATGGAATCCAGCTTATTTATGTGCTATGTGTAAGGAGGAGTTCAGTGATCTGTGACCAGGCTGAGTGTAGTATTTCTTTAGTATTGGTGGTCGGGCAGAAGGATGTTGTCTGTCAGAGAATATGCCAGCTCTCAACTTCAAAGTCAAAGTCCATCCAGTTCAACCATTAAAAAAAAAAAAAAGTTATAATCCTATACCCAAAGTTGATCCAGAGGAAGGCAAAAAAAACCCAGCAAAGCATGATCCAATTTGCTCCTGCAGGGAAAAAAATTCCTTCCTGATCCCCCGAGAGGCAATCGGATATTCCCTGGATCAACTTTACCTATAAATGTTAGTATCCAGTTATATTGTGTGTATCTAGGAAAGAATCCAGGTCTTTTTTTAAAGCAATAACAAAGTGACAACCTCGATCTGTCACCCACCAATACTAAAGAAATACTACATTGGATTCCACTGGATTCCTCTACAGACAGCCTGGGTCTCGATGGGTACTGTGTATAGTAGCTGTCAGTAGACTCTCAGGCTTAGCTCAGTCATTTGCTGTGTGTGAAGATTTTGACTCTGTGATCAGTGCAGCTTTCTTCTGTTTTGGTGGATAGGCAGAGCAAGACTGTCTGTAAGGACTCCACTCTTAGCTGAGTTATGTTCTGTGTTAGGGAGGAGGAGCTCTGAAGCTTGCTATATCAGCCTGTCAAATCTGCTATGGAAAGAGCAGGACCAGCGGTGATGACAGGTGTCTACACTGTAGGAAGTGGAGGGGCAAGGCTAGGTTTTCAACAGTATAGAATTGTGCCATATATGCCCTCACCCTGAAGAGTAATACCAGCTCTTGCTTCCTAAATTTAAAAGTGATTCACTGCATCTTTCTGTAACATAGATCCTGCCATTATTGAAATCAGCTAGATAGACAGAAAAACGAGGAGGGGAACTTCCACAGCTTTATCTATGGTGTGGTAGTGCCACAAAATCTATGTAGTGCAGTGTGCATGTGTGCCTCATTTAGCTAACATTCCCTAACTTATTGTCTTTGTCAAAATATATTAGCAATTCATAAGTATTGTTTCTTAGTTTGCAAAGTACGCATTGACCTAGATGGTAATACAACCTTCCAGTCCACTGGTTCTCCACACAACCCAGAAGAGCTTCCATGCACTGGCCCCAGTACAAGCTCTACCCCACACTCTTCCAACCGAAGTGAGACACCACAGTGAGAGCAGGGAAAAGCCACAGCAGTTGATGATTTAGAACATGGTTTAAATATGAATGCACCATCAAAGCCTCTTCTGAAATCATACCCAATGCAGATCTTTAGCCAGGGTCCTCGCACTTTTAAACCAAGTTGGTACCACTCTCGACCATGGCTAGAACACTGTAAAAAAAGGTGCATGCTTTTTGCTTCCCGTGTAGAAAATTTGCAGCAGTGAATGATAAAAATGTTGTTTTTACCAAAAAAGGATTTACTAACTGGAAAAGTGCATTGGAGAAGGACAGGGGATTAAACAAGCATGCATGTAGTCACTGCCATTTGCAAGCTTCTTCCTTGTGGACTGGGAAGATGAAGAGAGAGGCAACAGGTGAGACTGTAGTCCACCTGCTGGGTCCAAAGCAGATTGAGAAGAATAGGTACTATGTAACAAAAAAGGGGAAGTAATTAAATTCCTTGCTGTTAATGAGTTGCCCCTCTGTGGGACCTCTGAGAGCCTGGAGTCTAGGAAAGAAGATGATGTGGCTGCAGGACTGTTCCTGAAGCTATTTGAATTCACATTACTAAAGGATGTTCAACTCAGACATAGTAAATGGCATACCACAAAATGCAAAATATACATCCCATAATGTGCAAAATGAGGTAACTGAAACTATGGCGAGTCTTGTGTTGCAAGAAATAAAAAGTAAATATGACAATGCTGGCAGGGTTCTGTTTAAAGAGTGATGGGACACGGGACAGGTGCAATATAGAGAACTTATCAATAATGATCCGGTTTTTCCATAACTCTGTTCCTGAGGAACACCTGATTGGTTTGCTAGACCTGAGTCAGTTAGATGCTGAGTACATCACAGCACAGATACTGAAACATCTCTCAGATGGGGGCTACAGTACTGACAACATAGTCAGTCAGTGCTATGATGGTGCTTCTATAATGCGTGGAATAAGAGGTGGGGTGCAGGTATTGCTACAGAAAAAGATTGGCTGACATCTACCATACATACACTGTTACAACCATCAGCTTCATCTGGCAGTGGTGCATGCTATGCAAGCTGAGCCATGTGCCAAAACTTTTTTTGAGGTATCAGGCTCACTCCACTCCTTATTTCATCATCACTACATTACACACAGCACTACAATGTGCCATCTCTGAAAAGACTACTGAAAATACGATGGACCAGTCACTATGATGTGGCCAGGGGTGTTTTTTGAAAACCAGCCTACTATCTTGGATCTTCTCTCTGAGATTTCAGAAAATACTGCTGCAGGAATGGATATTTGTACAGAAGCATCAGGACTATTAGTACAGCTAGGGACACAGAAATTCTTTGAAATAGGTCAATTTCTTTTCCAGATTCTTGGTGCCTTAATGCTGGCTAATTCTATTCTGCAAACTCACTCAGTAGACCTCTGTGGTGCTGGGGAGGTTATCACATCCTCTTTGCAAGCACTGAAACATATGCGAGGAAATCTTTCAAGTACTCAGTTTTAACAAACACACAATCCACCTTCAGCAAAGGCACAACAAACAATGACCAAGCAGCTCACAGACAGTGTTGTCTTCTCCTCTCTTGATCACACTGAGACTGATTCCTGCAAAACAACCAGTGTCTCTAAAAAGAGCCCTGCTAAACATTCTGGACACAGCCATTGCTGAACTTAAAAATAGGTTTTCAAAGCAAAATCTGGACCTAACGAAGGCACTAGATTGCCTTCTCCCTCAGTCTAATTCTTTTCTAGATCTGGTGCTTCTGCACCCTCTGCAACTGCTTGCAGACTCAAAATTTGCTGACACTGACAGCCTTAAAAATGAAATTCTTGTTGCAAAACCAATGTTGCTCAAGAAATTTACCACAGAGATGGACCTGTCTGCTGTTTGCACATGTCAGCAGCTATAAGAAAGTATTCCCAGAGCTGCATGCACTGTATGTAACTGCTCTGGTCATTGGGATATCCACAGCATCATGTGAGAGTTCATTCTCCACACTGTCTTCTAACGCCATTTGACGCACAATGATGCATGACAGGAAAGAGAATTTCACGATTTGGGCTCATGAGAAGCCAACAGCCAATAATCTAGACATGGAAGAGTTTGTCAGAGTTTTTGCCCAAAAAACAGAAGACTGTTACTTTGATGTGGTAATAAAGGTGAAATGGTGACAAGTTTATTGAGGGATGAAATGCAGGGATAGAGAAATAAATAAATAAATGATAAAAACAGTTTGTAGTTCAAAATGTTAACAGTTCTTAATGTTCATGTAGACTCTTTATTGTTCAAGCACTTGACACATATGATGGTAGCAATTAGTGCCCTCTGTGTGAAAATACTAGCTGCCCAGGTTTCACGGTCTTCAATAATTACTTACCAAAAAGGGGAAGTTCCGCTTTAAGGCCTCCTCTCCCACTCCTCTTTGACATTTGGCATTTTTTTTGAGGGTGGGGGGGAGCGTGTCCCTGGTTTTGACAGGTATCTGCTCCCACTTCCGCTCAGATCACCTAGGCAATCTGAGCAGAAGTTCCCCCCTCCTCCCTGCAGTCTTCTGGGACACGTTACAGGTCCCAGAAGCCTGCAGGACCATTCACAATGTGCAGCGCTGCTCATGCATGCGCAGTGGGCACCTGGCTGTGAAGCTACAAGCTGTCACAGCTGAGTGCCCACAGTTAAGCTGTTGTTGCCAAGGACCAAACATAGTCTGTTTTTTGTAGCTGCTGACTTTTAATGTTTAGAAAACTGACTGGAACTTCTCTTTAACTTGGATATACAATAGTAGATTTTTGAACAAAAATTAATACAAAACTTATTACGAAGATTCATAAGAAATTACAGTACATTTAATAGCTTGACAAAGGTCGTTCAAAATTTAGTTTGCTTTTTACTTTTGATTTTTGAATGAATGTAATTTCCCGAATGAAAACCACATACACCATTAGAAAAAAAAATGTTAGTTTAAGAAAAATTTTCCATCCTGCTTCTTGAAATTTTTTCATCATGGTCATAAATGAACATTGATTTTATCTCGCTAACAATTAGACATTCAAACTAATGTCCTAAAATGGGCAACAAAGCACCTTCTCCAGATGTTGATGAGGACAAGGGCCTCCTACCCACAACCCTGACCTGGTGGTTATGGGAGTGTTAGGGGTGACTTATCAGAATATGGAAGCTTCCTTTAACAAGGAGGCCCCCAAATCCAGGGGTGTATTTGCCACGAGGCAAACAAGGCGTTTGGCTAGGGCATCACTTTTTAGGGGCACGGCGCGGTGGCGACGCCGCACCCCCTTTCCCACGAAAGGGCCACTTAGTACAGAGGCAGGCTGCTGTATCTTACCTGGGTCCACGACTCCGTGTCCCAGTCCCACGTCGATCTGGTCCACAAACCGCTGCTGGAGGAGGGGTAGAGAGGTTGTCAGGTCAGCGGGTCCGGGAGGAATAGTGCCCCATCATTGGTGTCAGTGGGAGGAATAGCTCCCCATCATTGGTGTCAGTGGGAGGAATAGCGCCCATCGTTCTCAGTGGGCGGAGCTCTAATAGGAAGGGGTGGTGTTTACAGATGAAGGGGTGGATCTCAATAAATATACGTTACATCAGGCCTTGAAATTTCCACTCACCTGCTCACCAATGGCGAGTGGAAATTATGGTAGGGGCAAGTGTGTCCCCTAGGGCCATCTTGCTGAGCAGACTCGGAGCTCAGTCCGGATCTGTCATTTGCACTGGGAGCCGTCAGACTGCTCAATAGCTGAGCGCAGTGAAAGCAAAGGAAGGAGTGTGTGCTGTGCTCTCTGCCTCCCCCTAGAGTGCAGTACCAGGCTCTGTGAGTGAACAACGAAGTACTGCAACTTTTTATAGGGCTGTGTGTGTGTGCCTACCTAATTTCAGCTCACTCTGGTCACATGATCCTCTATGTCAGCCAGTGGTGGTTTCAGGGGAGAGGAGAGAGCACTTTACAGCTTGCGTTTGTGTACATGTGTGTGTGTTTGTGTGTGTCCGTGAATACATGTACATGTCTGTCTGTCTGTATGTACATGTGTATATCTGTACATGTACCTGCGTGTATGTACATGTATGTGTGTGTGTACATGTGTCTGTGTGCATGTACATGATTATTATTATTATGATACAGTATTTATAAAGCGCCAACAGTTCGCTCAGCGCTGTACATTGTAAAGGGAGACAGAACATGCGACAGTACAATAACAATACAATGCGATACACGAGGGGTTCGAGGGCCCTGCTCTTTTGAGCTTACAGTACGTGTGTGTGTGTTTGTATGTATGTACGTACATGTGTCTGTTTATGTATGTACATGTGTCTGAGTGTATGTACATGTGTCTGTGCGTGTGTATTTCTGTGTATGTACATGTATCTGTGTGTATGCGTGTCTGTACGTGCCTGTGTGTGTATACATGTGTCTGTATACGTGTGTGTACATATGTCTCTGTGCGTGTGTGTACATGTTTCTGTGTGTGCATGTGTGTGTGTCTATGTACATGTCTGTGTGTGTACAGGTGTCTCTGTTTGTGTGTGTTTGTTGGTGGCGAGTAACTTTTAAGGCCTGGCTAGTAGCTCAGGACTTGAAAGTTTAAGCCCTGGGTTACATCATACCCCTATACATTCACCATAAACACGTCCAAAGTGAATAAGTTTACACTACTAAAATACCACACTACTTCAAGAAAGTACAGTATTTTAGTAGCGTTCATTTAGTGAATTGCAAAACTATTTTTGAAAAACACTATCATTTCATGAATTGAGCCCATAGTCTTTGTTTATCACTAAGCATCCACAGTGAATAATAACAAAACAACAATGTTTGACTACATCGGATATGACTACTCAACCCAATAGTGTGCAGGCTAATTACTGCATACCTTGTGAGCTCGATCAATGTCTGTTAAAAAGCCAAACACCTAGATAATAAAGTGATTTTTGAAACGTTAGGGTTAAGGACTAACAGAATTAATCCTACTCATCATACATGTTTATATAAAGATACTACATAAAAAAGGACATACCGTACATAGAACGTTCAAGATAAATGATCTGAACACAGATAACATACCAAGGTAGACGCACCCACCGATCCCAATGAGGGAGGCTGCACTATGGTAGAGTGGTAGTGTGACATATACAGTATCATCTGGCGTTCCCCCGAATGCCCATATTCCAGCAGCACCCCGCAAAGCTTGAAGCTGGCTGATAACAGCTGCTTTTGGGAGACCTACAAAGGAAGGAAAAAACATTACCCACTGGCTGTGCCATTTCATAGCATTTGATCCAAGCACACAAGTAACACATTGAAACAAACTTGGGTACCTTACCAGCATTCCACACTGGCAGCATAACTAGTTGATAAAACCTCCTGTCCAGTGCTTGTGAAACCTCAGTTCCTAATTGTCAGGGCATTGATTCGTTTTGCATACGAATAAATAAATAAATAAATAATAATACTGTAACCTTAGGGAAAATTCCCTTTACTCTGTCCCAAAAACATAACAGGACATTAGAGGAAATCTCCAAAAGTGAGTGGAAGACAGTTGTTCCTGAAACTGGTGTCCCCCATTGGGAGATTCCCCTCACCTTTTGTTCTTGGGGCAACTCCAACATTTTGGATTTCAATTCACTTTTTATTTTGGTAACAATGAGCACCAATACAAACAGAGGGATAAATGTCAGTAACAGGTACACAGACAGCAGTAAACTCTTGACAAAAAGCCTAACATGTCCCTATGCCATCAAAAACTAAAAAAAAATGTTCATAAATACACTTTAATGCTTTAAACACACAAATGCTGCAATAATGGAACTATTTCGAGGGAACATGTGTGTTTTCCCAGAAAAGGACTATCCAATATATTTGGGGCACAGCTTCACTTGTAAGAGATTGTAATTTTTGTCACTGAACTCTGTTTTATTGCTATGCAGAAACATATACTGCTGCAGCAGATGAAAATTGATGATGAAAGTAGTAGAAGAAAAAAATATATTACCTGCAGGATAGGGAAAGGCTTTTAGGAGATGTGGAAATGTATGAGGGATTGCCTAAAGACCCAACTAAGAACCATCTAAAAACTCAAAAAATAGGTAATAAAAGGATATATTAAATAAAGATATGAAGTGGTTCCATCAGTTTGTAGAATTGCTACTATATCCTCCTAGATTGTAAACTCCAAGGAGCAGTCTATTTTGCTCCCTAGACAAGACCAGCTATTTGAGCCCCCCAAAATATAAATAAATAAACAAATAAATAAATAAACATTTAAAAAAAATATTAAATCAGCAAAACTTGAAACTGCTAAATTTCTTTAATTTGCAAAAATAAGTGCCATAAGATACCTGCAGCACCAATATTAAAGACAAAATCAGTGTCATGGACGGACTGTATCTGTGGGTGGCAGCGGCAGGGTGACAGTTGCAGTGAGTGGAAGATGATGGATCCACACTCTGACAGATCCCAGGCTGGAATTCCCCAGGCAATTTCTTAGATTGTAAGCTCCAAGGAGCAGAGCCCTCCATTCCCTCTTGTATTGAACTGTATTGTTGCTGTATTGTCTCCCGTTATATTGTAAAGCACTGAGCAAACTGTTGGCGCTATATAAATCCTGTATAATAATAATTTACAATCTTTGAAAGGTACAGTCATGGCCGAAATTGTTGGCACCCTTGATATTTTTCCTGAAAATCAAGTATTTCACACAAAAAAGGTATTGCATTAACACATGTTTTGCTATACACATGTTTATTCCCTTTGTATGTATTGGAACAAATATAAAACAGAGGCAGAAAAGCAAATATGACATAATGTCACACAAAACCCCAAAAATGGGCTGGACAAAAGTATTGGCACCCTTAACTTAATATTTGGTTGCACACCCTTTGGAAAACATAACTGAAATCAGTCGCTTCCTATAACCATCAATAAGCTTCTGACACCTCTCACCCGGAATTTTGGACCACTCTTCCTTTGCAAACAGCTCCAGGTCTCTCTTATTGGAAGGACACCTTTTCCCAACAGCAATTTTAAGATCTCTCCACAGGTGTTCAATGGGATTTAGATCTGGGCTCATTGCTGGCCACTTCAGAACTCTCCAGCGCTTCTTTGCCATCCATTTCTGAGTGCTTTTTGACGTATGTTTGGGGTCATTGTCCTGCTGGAAGACCCAGGATCTTGGACGCAAACCCAGCTTTCTGACACTGGGCCCTACAGTGCGACCCAAAATCCTTTGGTAATCCTCAGATTTCATGATGCCTTGCACACAGTCAAGGCACCCAGTGCCAGAGGCAGCAAAACAACCCCAAAACATCATTGAACCTCCACCATATTTTACCGTAGGTACTGTGTTTTGTTCTTTGTAGGCCTCATTCCGTTTTCGGTAAACAGTAGAATGATGTGCTTTACCGAAAAGCTCTATCTTGGTCTCATCTGTCCACAAGACGTTTTCCCAGAAGGCTTTTGGCTTACTCAAGTACATTTTGGCAAACTGTAGTCTTGCTTTTTTATGTCTCTGTGTCAGCAGTGGGGTCCTCCTGGGTCTCCTGCCATAGCGTTTCATTTCATTTAAATGTCGACGGATAGTTCGCGCTGACACTGATGCTCCCTGAGCCTGCAGGACAGCTTGAATGTCTTTGGAACATGTTTGGGGCTGCTTATCCACCATCCGGACTATTCTGCGTTGCAATCTTTCATCAATTTTCCTCATCCGTCCACGACCAGGGAGATTAGCTACAGTGCCATGGGTTGCAAACTTCTTGATAATGTTGCGCACTGTGGACAAAGGCAAATCTAGTTCTCTGGAGATGGACTTGTAACCTTGAGATTGTTGATATTTTGCCACAATTTTGGTTCTCAGGTCCTCAGACAGTTCTCGTCTCCTCTTTCTGTTGTCCATGCTTAGTGTGGCACAGACAGACACACAATGCAAAGGTTAAGTGAACGTCTCTCCTTTTTATCTGCTTTCAGGTGTGATTTCTATATTGCCCACACCTGTTACTTGCCCCAGGTGAGTTTACAGGAGCATCACATGCTTGTAACATTCTTATTTATCCGCAGTTGTGAAAGGGTGCCAATACTTTTGTCCAGCCCATTTTTGGAGGTTTGTGTGACATTATGTCGAATTTGCTTTCTTTCCTCCCTTTTTTTGTTTTGTCCCAATACACACAAAGGGAATAAACATGTGTATAGCAAAACATGTGTTAATGCAATACGTTTCGTGAGAAATACATGATTTCCTGGAGAAATATCAAGGGTGCCAACAATTTCGGCCATGACTGTATGTAAGAATGTGATGAAAACCCCAGGGAGACCTATTGTAAGTGGGATTGATTCCTGGCATTCTAATGCAGGCCATACATGGGTCAAATTCCAAACTAATTTTCTTTAGAAAATCTGAAATTTTGTGCACTTTATAATCCGATGGTGCCACCATTGAGTTCAAAATTTAACCATCCAAGCCTTTCATTTCACCTCATGTTGCCACAGAAAATAATTTTCGTGGCCAAGAGTTTTCTTTCCTTTCCAGGCTACAGCTTGTGCTCGTTTCTTGTTTGATTACATTTCTCGCACAACTCTCCCATCATTGATTAGAAATGCGTTCGTTTTTCCAAAATATTCCACTATGCCAGATCACTCAAATTTGATGGTCACTCGAAAATTGGTCGTTTCTGTGGCCCACTAATGGTGAGAAATTCATACGAAAATTCTTTGAAAAGATATTCAAAAGAAAATTCTTTCGGATTTCGACCTGTGTATGGCAGGCTTTAGTTTGGGGAATACATTGATTTCCACTTAAAACCCTTAGTTGGTTTACCTTAGAGTTAACAAGCACACAACTAACTGTCTGAAAGATATCCCCTATGATGACAATTATATCTGTGCAACAGTGGATGTTGTATCATTGTATGCTAACACCAAGCACGGTGATGATTTGAAGGCACCAAAATGGGCTTTAGAGAAAATATCAAACACTCCTCAGGATCAGATAACATTTATTTTAAAGCATTTAGACTTCTCAATGGTCTCGGTGGCTTCAAAATCCTAACTGCTCCATCAAGTGACATATATAATAACATAATAATATACTATAGCCAATTCACCTGACTGGTGCCTCCCTTCCCCCTCACCTCCTCCTCCCTCCACTGGTTATCACACTTCCAACCATAGAAGGTTCATAAGGAACTGAGTATACCTCTCATATATCTGTGGCCTTGTTATATTGTCCCCAGCCAAATGGTGGGGACTTGTTTTTTTTCTAATATGTGTTTATTTTCCTGCTGCCGCATTTCACTGTATATACCGCTCAGTCCTTATCTTCTTTTCGGTCTGTGATAACATGTTTGTTGAAAAAGTTTCAATAAAAATATTTGAATATAAAGCATTTAGACTTCACTATGAAGGAAAGCTGTTTCTGGTATAGCTGTTTCTTCCTACAGATGAGGGGTAATGCCATAGTTCAGCACAAAATTTGATCCACATCTTGGGAATCTCTTCAAGTCAAAATGGGAAGAAGAATCTATTTTCTTTAATGCTTGGTCCAAGTTATTATTGTGGAATAGGTTCCTCTATGATAACTTTATTATATGGAAACAGAAGTCCCAGAACAAATAAATTGGTTGTATGGATATATTAAAGGGATTGAGGTGCATCAGGTCATATTCTATTTTTGTTATTATATGGAAATGTGATATCAGTACACTTGAAATGTTTTATGTTTTAATAATATTCCGGGATACAGTGTTCAAGTACAGTTAATTTTGAGGAAATACATATTTGGATATAACTATCTTTAAAGCTGAACTCCAGGGAAGCAAATGCTCCATTGTATTGGGACTCTCCCTGCAAAAAAAGCACATTTACTTACCTAATCTCTGAAGTATTTCTCACCTATGGCCCTTGGACGTCATTATGACCAATGCAGAGCCCATAGCCCTGCATTGGACCTGAGGACTGCTAGAGAGCATGGGAGCAAAGGGAAGTGCAGGCTGCTGGGCGAGAGGAGGATCAGATAGGTAAAAGTCCTTTTTTAGGCCTTCTAGATATAAATGAGTATTTACTCCTTGCAATGTGAGGCAGTCCTACTGCAAGGGAACAGTTTTGTTCTCTCTGGAGAAGGACTATAAGTACCAAGGAAAACTACACAAAAAGACTTTCTTAAGAAAAAAAAAAAAAAGAAGGAAATTGATATGTTCCAACAAGAGCTTCCATCAACCTAAGTGGATATCTGGAATACCAGAAGGTAAACTGTTAAGGATCAGAAGGAACTGCACATTAAAAGAAGATGAGAACAGATAAAATACAAAGTGGTATCAAAATGTTTCAAGACTAGTTTTGTAACATGCCAACAGATAGCAGCATAAGGCTGCACAAAGTCACAGGGAGCACCAACCTTCATAAGTCAGTGTGCCGAAAGACTTCATCCTGTGTACATCAGCAGCTCTGCAACTGGTGCTATTCTGACCATGTGCGTTACCACGTCTGCTAATATATCATGGACAGCAAGTTAGAACAAAGAGCAAACATTAAATTTTATGTGAAATTCTTTGTGAAACACCTAAATTTCTTTGATCTTTGACATGCACAAGTGCCGAATGGTTTTCACATTTTTGGGGGGTTGAGCTTGTTGAAGGTCTTCCTGATCCCTCATCGTCTTACAATGAGGTTCTTTTGCTCTTGAAGTGTGCATGCCACTCAAAACACCTTGAATGACTCATTGCAACATCGCCGTAAACTTGCCAAATCAAGTCAAACATCTCTGTGGAAGATTTGCCCAGTTTCACGCAGAATTTCACATTTGCTCTTTGTTCTAGCTTGCTGTCCATGGTGAAATAGCAGACATGGTACTACACAAGGTCAGAATAGCACCAGTTGGACAGATCCAGATGTACACAGAATGATGTCTTTGGCACACTGACTTATGAAGGTTGGTGCTCCCCGTGACTGTGTGTGCAGCCTTGTGCAGCCATCTGTTGGCATGTTGCAAAACTAGTCTAGAAATGTTTTCATACCACCTCGTATATAAGAAGAAGGAAAGAGGCCTAGGGAAAAATGGATCAGTTAAACATTGTAATAAAATTGATAATAAAAAAGGGATGAAATACTGGAATGCTAAGAAATGGAAATAAATGTAGTGATTATTTCTTATTACTGCAGCATAAGGAGATTATAGGATAAAATCAATATATAAAAATAAACATTGCATGTAAGGAAGACCCAGTAGTATTATACTAGAAACCATAAAGTATACTTTAAATATAACAAATAAAAATGTTATTACCAATCAGTTAAAAACATTACATATCAATATATAAAAAAATTCCTGTTCATTTTTAGAAATTGATTCTATGTTTTTGTTGTGGGCGGGTGACCTGCCATTGTTTTTATATCTTTTCAAAAGGTAATAGGCGCAAAGGACAAAGTGATATTGTACATGGTTTTATAGGGTTAGCTGTGGGGCTATCACCATGATTGTTATAGCGCAATAGTTGGTAAACGGTTTTAAGGCTGATTTGTTACATGCTAATACGGGTATTTATTTGATAGACACATTTTAATAACATTAAAGTTACTAAACCCAGAACCCTGCATTCACTATATCTGCCCTCCCACAGTACACAGAACAAGGAAATGTAATTATTTTACATAGTTACATAGTTTGTCTGGCTGAAAAAAGACAAAAGTTCATCCAGTTCAATCATTAAAAAAAAAAAAGTTATAATCCTATACCCACAGTTGATCCAGAGGAAGGCAAAAAAAACCAGCAAAGCATGATCCAATTTGCTCCTACAGGGGAAAAAATTCCTTCCTGATCCCCCGAGAGGCAATCGGATATTCCCTGGATCAACTTTACCTATAAATGTTAGTATCCAGTTATATTCTGTGTATGTAAGAAACAATCCAGGTCTTTTTATAAAGCAATCCACTGAGCTGGCCAGAACCAACTCTTGAGGGAGCCTATTCCACATTTTCACAGCTTTCACTGTGAAGAAACCTTTCCATGTTTGGAGATTAAATTTCTCTTCCTCCAAACGTAAAGAGTGCCCCCTTGTCCTCTGTGATGACCTCAGGGTGAATATCTCTACACCGAGTTCACTATATCAACCACTGATGTATTTATACATGTTGATCATATCCCCTCTTAATCTCCTCTACTCAAGAGAGTATAAATTCAGTTCCTCTAATCTTTCCTCACAGCTGAGCTCCTCCATGCCTCTTATCGGTTTGGTTGCCCTTTTAGTAAATCTAAACTGCTGAATACCTTTTCTCATCAGCAGTTAGAGCAGTCTTGTGACATCAGTATTCAGCAGAGCACTGATTTAAAGCTTGTAGAAGGAGTTTTCTTTCTGCTCTAGAAGGATGCAGAACCCCCTCTGTCTGGACAGTGCTGATTGGCCCTGTGCTGATCACATGCACTCTCCCCAGAAAAAAAACCTCTCTAGCAATACACACTAAACTGAGCTTGTGCAGAATGGCTGCGGTACAGTCTGTATTATCATGATAAGACATGGACATTTGAACAAGAGGAGATGCAGAGAAGTCAGGATCAAACAGCTTTTTTACACAATACAGAGGATTAACCCCTTAGGCTCCACAGTGAGTATGGCAAGCATGCTTTACTGCATATACAGACTAATTTTACTGTTGTGGGTTTAATAACACTTTAATAAACATTTCCAATTATTGTATTATTTATATGTACAGTTTTAGTACTGATTATTTATTGTATTTCACTGCTGGGTCATAATACTGTTTTCACTTGATATCTTCTTTAGTTAATGTACAGCAGCTGTATATTACATAGAAAGCAATTATTACCGCAGAGCTTCTGATCAATAGGTGAGGTGTTGTGACTAATACAGAAATATTTTAAAATCTAATATATATTATATTGGTTAAAAACAAATTCTTTGGAGGAAATTCATAAAGGGTGTCAGTGCTTGCAACCAATTCATGTACCTGTCACAGACGGGTACATGAATGACAAGGAGGTCAGAGTATGCATACTGGACACTCCTTCCTCAATGCACTCTCTCCTTGGCAGCTGTACCCATCAAAATTGGCAGAGGCATGGGTGTGGAGTTTTGTAGTAGGGATAGGCGAGTTCTTATGGGGAACTGAGAGACTAGTTGATTGACAGCACATGACAATGGGTAGGTCCATAGTTACTATTTAGTCGTGTTTTCTAATCAACGCACTTTCCTGTGCTGTCAATCAACAGCCAGGCAAACCTGTTAGGGAGCTAGTTTCTCAGTTTCCCATCAAGGTCTGCTCAACCAGTGACTCAAGTAATTTCCCAAATATAGGAATTGACATAATTTGGTAATTACATTACAAATACCTCTGGCCCTTTGGTTTACATTTTGCACAGGGAATCCCCTGGTATACAGCTGAATGGCGATGGGGATAAAGTACTGTGATGTTGGTAATATTACTAAAACTGGCACAAATGCAAGCCTGAATTAGGCGCAGGTACTTCTAATGGAAACTAGTGCCATTTTGTGTTTTGTTTTGTTTTTCATGAGAAAGGTATGTCAAGATTTTTACATCAGATAGTACTTGTCACTTTACATGAAATGACATTGCAGTGATACCTGTAGTCCCTGATGTGAAGATATAAAGCGTTGTTGCATTGGTGCTGCCTACGAAGCGCAGGTGTGCAGGTACAGGCTCATCTGTTACGGAATCCAGCTTGTCTAGGACAGTATTTACCCCTGGGAGACTAGTTTCCCTAGCCATCACCCAAACTGTAATGTTGTCTTCTTGCAAGCTTGGTAGAATCTCTTCCAATGAATCAAGCATGTCTGGTAGAAAAAAAGAACACAAAAATATCAATATAGTTAAGGTGATTTGTTAGCAATAAAATGGAACTCTAGTTTCTTTAGAGTCAGTAAAGAAGAAAACCTCCATCAAACTATTTCCTCTTTGGGGAAAAAGTGATCAGTGGTTAACAAGATAGAAAGTTGGGGAGTTAGGGGAGGGCAGTAGGTCCTCACACAGCAATACAAACACTCATTCAGTAAAGTGGGGAGGAATTGGATCCCCTGCAGGTGTTAATGGTGTCTGGGTCTCCATCTCTTAATTTCCTATCCCAGTGACATTGGAGACAGGGCACACTAATTGTATGGCTTGGAGCAGCCTTTATTGAGCTCAGCTAAAGTGGGGAGAGTGCACTGCACATGAAAGACTCATAATTGCAATTCCAGCTCCTCTTGCCCATTGCCTTGCTTCCCCATCCTTGTGGACAAGCTGGGAGCAGTGCAACACATCAAGGAAGTCTGGTTTATGGGTGGAGACATGATGTACAGTATGTAGTCATTTTGCTGATAGTCAATTAAATACAGCAAGAAGAGCTAAGGTTGTTGCTGTTATCGTGTTTTCTCGTTGGAAGTAGATGGGCTATGGGAGCCGACACGCAGATTGTTTGTGCATCGCAAGAGGAACAAGTCTTGAGTGGTGCTATGGACCTGGATATGTTTTCAATACAATCCTGACAAGTTAGATTTTTAATCTCTTATAACCATAAAAAAAAACTCTACAAATGCTTCCAATGTCACGAAAGTCATCTCCGTCTGTATATCTCACCCTACCCTTAAGAAACATGAAACAAAGAATTTTGACCATAGTGCCCTATAGAAGAATTCACGCCTATTGGTTTATCCTATAAATGAAGGGTGCTAAGCAGCTCAAGTTGCCTGTATATTAACATGTGATGTGGGCTAAGCTAGTGTTCTGGCCATTTTTGTGGCAATCAGTTTCCCATCAGGTCCATTCTGAGATCCGATTGGAGAAGCAGTTTCTACATGTGTTTAATTTGGCAGGGGCCAATCAAATTATACACAGGCAAATCAGTTCTTCCTACCATATGTCAGAGTAGACTTGGTGGGGTACCCAACCATGATGGCTTGCCCACCCCGCCAGCTCCACAAGAAAAGGCACATCCAAACAGCCATCAAAGTGGACCTGAAGAAGAACTGCAACAGCTCTCCTCAAAATGACCAGCCATGCCGCATGAATGACTCATTCATCCTTGACCACACAGTGATTAAACATTATTATTTAAATGTTGGCATTGGCTGTGACCAATAGTGCCACCTACCTCCCAGCATCAGTCCTTGCTAGGAGGCAGGCAGATCCAATAGAATTGAATGCATTTGCACTGTATGCTATGCACATTATAAATGTTAGCAAACATTTTTACATGCATACCGTAGAAAATAAAAAAAAGCCATAATACTCTCCCCTGAATGTGGGACTCGGGACACTTCAGGATTAGAGCAGAGCTAAATGCCCCAATGCACATAGACACATTGGATTTATAAGCTGCATCAAATGCAAAATAATTTAAAAGGATTTAAAGATGCAGTTTTTTGAGGCCATATTCTTATCACATGGCTAAAATGTTAATATAACTATTCTTTCAACGAGTGGAAATTCTATCACTTGGATCATAGCTGCTCTTTAACTACTTTAATACATAGATCAGCATAACAGACTTATAGGCATCTGACAGTTGAGTAGGCTTTGTGTTGCGTGATGTGACGTGGTAAGCAACTTCCTGTACGCTGTGTTCTATGATCTGTCATTTAACAGTTAGGACAAGTAATGTTATCTTCTGAAAAAATGCACAGGAGGGAACTGTAATGGGCTATCTTAGATATGCTGGTAGTATACAGCTATAGTCTGCATATTTTTGTTGCTAGATTGGTGTATGATAGGGCCAGAAGGGCTGTGCATGCTTTACATATGTGTGGTTTGTTTCTTGTTCTGTGAAATGCATGAAGTGTATAATAGAAGAAGCACATGGCAGTGAATACAGGAACAGGGCAAACCCTGACTGAGGCCTCAATAGCAGCTCCGAAATTCTGAATATTAACCTTGTCACTGCAGCCTGTGAAATTTAAAGGAGAACAGGCAACAAAAAAAATCTTTTCACCACCAATTTTGTTTTAAATGCACTGCTCAGATGGGAATTATGATAACACCAAAACACTAATACAGGTACATATACAGTATTTTTCGCTCCATAAGACGCCCCTAGGTTTTAGAGGAGGAAAACAAGAAACAAAATATTCTGAACCAA
Source organism: Staurois parvus (assembly GCF_062004578.1). Lineage (NCBI taxonomy): Eukaryota > Metazoa > Chordata > Amphibia > Anura > Ranidae > Staurois > Staurois parvus. The sequence continues at coordinate 16,847,356 of NW_028317810.1, forward strand.
TGGACTGCAGACATAGTACAGGAAATGACCACAGACTGCGGATGTACTACAGGAAATGACCAGAGACTGCAGACATGGTGCAGGAGATGATCAGAGACTGCGGACATACTACAGGAGATGACCAGAGACTGCGGACACAGTACAGGAGATGACCAGAGACTGCAGACATAGTGCAGGAGATGCCTAGAGACTGCGGACACAGTACAGGAGATGACAAGAGACTGTGGACATACTACAGGAGATGACCAGAGACTGCGGATGTACTACAGGAGATGACCAGAGACTGCGGTCATAGTACAGGAGACAACCAGAGACTGCGGACATAGTACAGGAGATGACAAGAGACTGCGGACATACTACAGGAGATGACAAGAGACTGCGGACATACTACAGGAGATGACCAGAGACTGCGAATGTACTACAGGAAATGACCAGAGACTGCAGACATAGTGCAGGAGATGACCAGAGACTGCAAATGTACTACAGGAAATGACCAGAGACTGCGGATGTACAACAGGAGATGACCAAAGACTGCAGACATAGTACAGGAGATGATCAGAGACTGCAGACATAGTACAGGAGATGACCATAAACTGCAGACATAGTACAGGAGATGACCAGAGACTGTGGACGTAATACACCAGAGACTGCAGACATAGTACAGGAGATGACCAGAGACTGCGGACATAATATAGGAGAAGATCAGAGACTGCGGACATACTACAGGAGATGTCCAGAGACTGCAGACATAGTACAGGAGATGACCAGAGACTGCAGACATAGTACAGGAGATGACCAGAGACTGCAGACATAGTACAGGAGATGACCAGAGACTGCAGACATAGTACAGGAGATGACCAGAGACTGCGGACATACTACAGGAGATGACCAGAGACTGCGGACACAGTACAGGAGATGACCAGAGACTGCGGACACAGTACAGGAGATGACCAGAGACTGCGGACACAGTACAGGAGATGACCAGAGACTGCGGACACAGTACAGATGACCAGAGACTGCAGACATAGTACAGGAGATGACCAGAGACTGCAGACATACTACAGGAGATGACCAGAGACTGCGGACACAGTACAGGAGATGACCAGAGACTGCAGACATACTACAGGAGATGACCAGAGACTGCAGACATAGTACAGGAGATGACCAGAGACTGCGGACACAGTACAGGAGATGACCAGAGACTGCGGACATAGTACAGGAGATGACCAGAGACTGCGGATATAGTACAGGAGATGACAGTGACCAGCAGTGACTACTACTAACACCCCCCTGACAACAGAGATGAAGGCACTCACATTCACTGCTCTGGCCATCCCCAGAAAGGACAGTCGGGCTCTGCATACACCATCAATCATCCCGCAGCCTTTATCGGATCCCACCTGGTCCCCATGCTACATATGTCCCTTGTTCCGGGGGGCAGTGCTGCCCCCCTAAAAAATGCTGCCCTAGGCAAATGCCTTGTTTGCCTTTTGGTAAATACGCCCCTGCCGACCAGTAAAATTTTCTTTCAACAGAGGTCCGAACCACATTTTTACTTCAGTCCTCTCCTACTGTATTTCACAATCCTTATACTTCATTGTTCTCAGTCACCACCACCCACCCTCCCAAAAAAAAAAAAAGTCACAGTCCTCAACTTTACATCAGTTTCGCCTTCACAGTAGTGTTCTCAGGCCCCCTGCACATCACCCCCACCCATATCTTTACAGTATACCCCCATTATTTTCAGTAGCACTCAACCCCCCTTCAAATCAACACCCCCGCCCCACACTACTGTCCTCTGCCCCCTTCACATCTGTCCCCCACACTACTGTTCTCTTCCTGCTCACATAACTCCCAGCAGAACTCCGCCCCCTTCACACCCCCCCCGCAACCGTGCCCACCCTTTACATATCCCTCTCCACAACATTGCCCCCCCCCCACATCTCTCCCAACAGCCTTGTCCCACCCCCTCACATCACAAATTTCCCCCACCCAACAGTAGTGCTCTCTGCCCTTTTCACATCAACCCCCTCCCCCCCACACACGCAGCATTGCCCCCTTCACACCCCACCCCAGTAGTATACTCTGCCCTCCTCACGTCACCCCACCCCCTACTTCACATCCCTATCCCACAGTACTGTCCTTTGCCCCTTTACATCCCCCCACAACAACACTGCCCACCCATTACATCTTCCCCTCCACAGCAATGCCTCCCTCCTTGCATCACAGATCCCCTCCAACAGTAGTGTTCTCTGCCCTCCTCACATCAACCCCCCTACAGCACTGCCCCCCATTTTACATCACCCTTTCACAGAACTGCCCCCTTTACATCACCCTACACCACCATATGCACACAGCACTGCCTCTCTTCACATTTTACCCCTTTACATCACACACACAGCCAGAGTAGTGTCCCCAGCCCCCCTCCACTCTCCTACCTTAGAGCGGGAGGTGGAACATTTCTGGATCGGGTGTGGGAAGCACAGCACATCATTGAACAGAACAGCTTCTTTTCCCCCATCCTCTGCCGCTGTTATAACAGCAGAGCGGACAGCAGGAGACAGAACATTTCTGGAGTGAGTGTGGAATAACAGCACAGTATTGAACAGAGCGCAGGAGCGGGAGCGGGAGCTGTCATATCATTTCTAGATCGCATGCGGGAAGCACAGCACAGCATTGAAAACAGCATGGGAGCTGTGGGGGTTAACTTTCTGTATTAACCTGCAGGTGATTGGCTGCTAGCACTGCTCTGCTTCCAATCAGCCGCTGGTTAACTTAAAAAGTTAACCCCGGTAACTCTTGCGCTCTATTCAATGCTGTATTACGCTTCCTGCATCCTATCCAGAAATATTATGACAGCTCCTGTTCCCACGATCTGTTCATTTCTGTGCTGTTATTCCACACTCGCTCAAGAAATTTTCTGTCTCCTGCTGTTATAACAGCGGTGGAGAATGGGGGGAAAGAAGCGGCTCCTAAATGGCGTGATCAGGTCTGGATGAAACAGTGGCTAGGTCTGCATCCGGACCGCGGTCCGCCATTTAGTGATGCCTGCTCTATGCCATTCAAAGAACTTATATTTCTATTCATTTACAATACATTGCATTCTGTGAATGGAGGAGAAATTGTTGACTGACAGGATCCCCATCGTACATTCACAAGATGTGATGCATTGTGGGAGAACAGTAACACAAACTCCCTGCATGGCAGAGAGGGCAAAAGGGGATGGGTGGTTGGCACAACTTTTTAGACTGTGAACTCTCACAATACTGGAAGACAGCCACTCAGGGCAATATCTGATGGCTATGAAAGCCGCAATGAAGGCAGGATTTTTACAAGCAGCAGCAGCCTTCAGGTAATGGGATATTCATTAATATACATAACTCATGTGTTTGCTGCTGTAAAAAAACAAACAAAAAAAACACAACAACAAACTTAAGCTCTGGGAAAAAAAAAAAAAAAATGCTCCCTTGCAATAGGGCTGGTTAAATGCTCATTATGTCTAGGGAACTGCAAAAGCACTTTTACGTACCCTCTCCTATGCTTCCATAGGTTCCTCCAGGTTGCAAGACTGGTCCCCTCAGGCTCTTCTTCCCAATGGTTTGATGCTTGCAGGTCCTATGATGTAATTAAGACCAATGCATAGCCCACAATTTTGCACTGGACATGAGTACACTAAGGAGCACTCCACTGCCAGATTCTAGGGGAGAACACCCACTTCCGGGCTAGTGGTGGTCAGTACCATACAATAAAACAGGGCAAAATGAATGCATGCCTTGTAATGTATGCATCTCCGTTTAGACTGGAGATGTCATGTTTTCTTAAGGGTTTGTCTTGAGGTCTTCAGTATATTAAATTTTTTGGGGATCATACACACAACCACAAAAAATGTCAGTAAACATGATTTGTAAACATGCACTGCATTCAGATCTTTAAAAAAAAAAAAGGAAAAATCCGCATCTGAGGACCTCTGCATATGGACCGTATTTTACACTGTACCATTCATGGTACAGTTCATGGTACAGTGTAAAATTCAAACAGTTTAAATGTACTCTATTGGAGTGTAAGAACTGTGTCCTATGGAGATTGCTGGAAGGCAATAGGCACTTCTGTCCTAGCAACGGAGGACAATAATAGCTGCCTGTGTACTAGCAACTGAGGATGCTAGGCAGCAACAGCCTACATTAATGCTGTATTCTTATACACATGTAAACGTTACATATGTACAGCATTCAGAGCACTTTTTACACAGGATCTGTGAACTTCTGCCAGCAAGACCCTGCATACTCGTTGCTATATATTCATATGTCCATATGTATGTATAGGCAGCACAGTGGCTAAATGGTTAACACTTCCACCTGGCAGTACTAGGGTAGCTGGTTTGAATCCCAACCATGACACCAACTGCCTGGAGTTTGCATGCTCTCCCAGTGTTTACATTGGTTTCCTCCAGGTACTCTGGTTTCCTTCCACACTCCAAAGACAAGCTGGTAGGTTACTTGGCTCCTGTCTAAATTGGCCCTAGTATGTGTATGTATGAATGTGAGTTAGGGACTTTAAGATTGTATGCCCCTAGAGGGTTAAGGACTGATGTGAATGTACAATATATATGTAAAGCGTTGCGTAAATTGACGGCGCTATATAAGTACTTGTAATAATAATTTATCCTTATTCAGTTTTGCATACATGTCCAAGGTTACAAAAAAGTTGTAACTGGAAAGAACACCAGCAAGGATTACGAATACAATAAAGCTTTATCTGAATTCATTAATATTAAAGAATATGTAAACCAAACATTTCATATTCTTAATATGTGCCTACTGTACCATGTACTTGTAAGAAAGAGTATCCTGTTCTCTCTGTATTGCTTCCTTTGTGTAAAATCCCTGGTATTTCTGCCACTCCCTCTAGTTTCCTATTAAAAACTGACCACACTAGGAAGGAGAGCACAGCTTGGTCAGTTCCCTAGCTGTGATAGGAACTCAGTGTGCTCTCCTCCAATGATCAGACTTCTGCTCACATGCCCCCCCCCCTGCCCAGTCATTCACTGGGAAGTTCAGTGTAGTGCTGTTTTTCCTCCCCTAGCTCTTATGCAGCTGAGAACAGAGAGAATGTGATCATTTACAAAACAGAGAAAAAAGGTATTTATAATGTTGTTTTATATCTATACACAAATGTTTTGACTTTCATTTTCACCCATAAACTGAATGGGTTTTTTTACAAGGCGAGGGTTTACATATACTTTAAGCAGTAAATATTCAGTGCTTTACAAATATGTAAATTATTTAACGGAGACAACTGAGAATAATTAGTTGACTTGCTATTACCTGCTCCCACAATAAGCATCTTGGCTCCACAGCTATGGAAGCAATGCAGCAAGGACCTGGATCGAATGTTGTAGTTAAGAAATGCCACCAGACAGCCAAGTTTAGCCAACCCAAACCACACATTCAGAAAATCAGGTTCATTGTTCATAAGCATAGCCACCGTATCCCCCTTTTTCAATGACGAATGCTTCAGGAAACAGTGGGACACCTGATTGCTCCTCCTGTCCACTTCTCGATAAGTGTAGGCATCTCCATGGAATATTATAAAAGTCTTATCAGGTATCCGCTGAGCTTGCTGAACAAAACGATCTACAACCGTCACCACATGACCAGTCTTTTTATACTTCTCAATCAGAAGTCCGTAGTGGACTACTTTCAACAGGTATCTCAGATCGACCCAAAAGTAAGGGAAAAACTTCTTCTGTAGGAAATGGAGAGCTGCTAGGCCTGTCACAAGTCCTGTTATCCAACAAAGAGCCATAGGGCACTAGGTTACAAGTCTGAGCAAGATGAAACACGTTATACAGTCACAAGATGAGCGATTAGACAGGTGGGTCCTTTAGGTGCCATAGATCACCAAAAACAGCAACTGAGCATGCCTTCATCAAGCTGAAATACAAGCAGAAAAAGTAATCAGAGATATCAGCAGTAGAAATGTTTTGAAAGTAGCAGCAATAGAAGATCTAGAAGTTGTTACATACACAGGAAGTGGAAAACCTGAGGAAATACAGTAATCTCTCACCTACTTTCAGGCTCTCTGCAGGATCCTTCTACCAAATTTCTTTACATAACAGAAGGAAGCGAGGAAGACTTTCTTCTCAGTTCCATGTTTTTCGCTGCAAGTCTGCAGTGCTGATAAATCTCCCACTCAGCCCTAAACGAAAGCATTGTGGGCTTATGGCTTTCAAAAAAAGGGGATGGAATCTGAGACTGATGAGCTATGGAATCTATCCACTCCCAACTGCTCTGGAGACACAGCCTACTTGTTTACAAGCCAAAGCTTAGATAACACCCAGATAAACGCCTCACTCAGTGCTACAAAGACTACTGAGGAAGCCTGTCAGGGAGGGTGCAGACTAGCAATGAGGAAATGCCTTGTGTTATACAATGAACCGTTACGCTATAGTTACTGTGGAGGACATACGAGGCTCTGAGATTTAGTAAGAGCAAATAAGCTGATTAATGGTGTTGCTTCTGGTTAGACAGTAAAGGCACACTCAGCACAACTTGTTGACAAATTAGTATTTCAGGTTTTGCATGAGGAATAAGAGATCTGGTCCTAAACCCTAGTAAGCTGATCCAGGGGATGCAGAAGCATCCAGTGAGGACAAGTAAAATACTTTTATTTACGGTACATATCAATTTAAAAAGGTCATCAAATCAGGACTTATCAAAGACACAACAAATACCACTGGGGTGAATAAAATTACTTCATAAAGGGATTCTATCACTAGTGAGAGGAAAGCTGGCCACACGCTAGCTGATTTTTCATAGGAACCTTCATTCGATGACTTGATGACTGTCTGTCATTCAAAAGTCCTTCAAAAATGTGTTTGCTTTTAGTATTTGATTTTGGGATGAATGAGGTTTCCCAAAAGAAAATCACACTCACTGTAAAAATTTGCTATCCTGCACCTTCAAATTTTCTCATCACTGTGGTTGAAAATGAATGCTGCTTGCTCTGGGGGCATTTGGCAGGAGAGAGGGGCCAGGAGCTCTGGCAGAGGACCTGAAAAATGAGGAATCGGGGCTGCTTTATGCAAACCACTGCACAGAGCAGGTAAGTATGACATGTTTATTATTAAAGAAAAAATAAGCCTTTTATATATCAATTTAATTTAAAAAAGTGCATTCATTATTTTTTTGCATTGGTGACTGAAAAGCATCACAGGTGCTGTGCTCTGGCTTCTGCACACTATTCCTCCAGCTCAAGGTCTGTATCTCAGTAAGAACCTTCAGTTACAGGCTGGAGGGAGTATCAATGGACTACAAGTGTGGTGACATCAGCGCACTTGTGCTCTATTGAGAACTATGAGTTTCTCTGCTGCGGTGGCATGTAGACAGGTGCAATTCAGCCTCCCTGCACATGTAGCACTTTTATAGTGTCCGCCATGCAGAAAAGATGGAGCACAGGAAAAACTCTTGTTTCTCTGAGGCCTCCGTAGGTGTCATCAGGACAGCAGCTGTCTGATTGGACTCTGTTGCCCTGGATGACCTCGGTGGCCATCTTTAGTTTGAGCAGTGCTAATAAAAGCACTGACCATCTGCAGCTGGCTCATATCTGTGAATGTGCTAGGCCAGGGACAGGAACCTTCTAGATAGGGAGAGTGTGTCTAGTACATGGAAAAGTTCCAGGGCAGTAGGGACTGTATGTCTGTGCTGCCAGCCAGAAACTCTCCCACCTTCAAGTGCCTTGTCGCCTTCCTGTCACCTCCTTGGTCAGATGCTGCCTGGCATCATAAGCCATTTAGAGTATCTTCTATAATACTGCTACCTTCTGTGAAGTACTGCTGTGCCAGGAGGACAGACTCTGTTGCCACCTTGTTGAAATGTTTGTGTTAATGCACTTTGCTCCATTCCTTGGTCTCCGTGTGCCTTCTTTCCACATTGGGTACCAAACACCTGGCCCCACCTATACCTGTGAATGAATAATGTAGCTGTGTGGACAGAGCCACGTACAGTACAGCCACACTGAATTTAAACAATACCAGGGGCTAGTGGAGAGGAGAACCCCAAGATTCTGTATATTGGGGTTGTTTGGGGTGGGCCCAGACTCTGACCATGTTTCACCTTAAGGCTGTATACACACAGGCATAATAAACTACTCTAATTTATGCTGGATCTTAAAGCCAGGAGCTGGCAGAAAAATCCAGCACAAGCAAATGCTTATTTTGGCATATAAATACAGTTGCAAGAAAAAGTATGTGAACCCCTTGGGATTACGTGGAGTTTTGCATGAATTGGGCCTAAAATGTGCTCCGAACGTCATCTAAGTCACAACAATAGAAGAACACAGTCTGCTGAACATAATACTACACAAACATTAGATGTTGCCATGGTTTAATTGCACATAACATGTAAACATTCACAGTGCAGGGAGATAAAAGTATGTGAACCTTTGGACTTAATAACTGGTTGACCCTCCTTTGGCAGCAATAACCTCAACCAAACGTTTCCTGTAGTTGCAGATCAGACCTGCACAACGATCTGGAGTAATTTTGGACCACTCCTCTTCACAAAACTGTTTCAGTGTAGCAATATTCTTGGGATGTCTGGTGTGAATCGCTCTCTTAAGGTCATGCCACAGCATTTCAATCGGGTTGAGGTCAGGACTCTGACTGGGCCACTCCAGAAGGCGTATTCTGTGCTGTTGCAGCCATTGTTTTGTTGAATTACTTGTATGCTTTGGGTCATTGTCCTGTTGCATCACCCATCCTCTACGGAGCTTCAGTTGGCGGACAGATGGTCGTACGTTTTCCTGCAAAATATCTTGATAAACTCTGGAATTCATTTTCCCATCAATGACAACAATCCGTCCAGGCCCTGAGGCAGTAAAGCAGCCCCAAACCATGATGCTCCCTCCGCCATGTTTTACAGTGGGGATGGGGTTTTTATGTTGGTGTGCTGTGCCTTTTTTTCTCCACACATAATGTTGTGTGTTCTTCCCAAACAACTCAATCTTGGTTTCATCTGTCCACAGTATATTTTACCAGTAGTGCTGTGGAACATCCAGGTGCTCTTTTGCAAACTTCAAACGTGCTGCAATATTCTTTTTGGACAGCAATGGCTTCCTCCGTGGTGTCCTCCCATGTACTCCATTCTTGTTTAATGTTTTCCTTATTGTAGATGTGTCAACAAAAATGTTAGCATGTGCCAGAGATTTCTGTAGGTTTTTAGCTGACACTCTGGGATTCTTCTTTACCTCATGCAGCATTCTGCGCTGTGCTCTTGTAGTCATTTTTACAGGACGACCTCGCCTAGGGAGAGTAGCAACAGTGCTAAACTTTCTCCATTTGTACACAGTCTGTCTTACCGTGGACACATGAACATCAAGGCTTTTGGAGATACTTTTGTAACCCTTTCCAGCTTCATGCAAGTCAACAATTCTTGATCGTAGGTCTTCTGAGAGCTCTTTTCTGTGAGGCATGGTTCACATCAGACAGTGCTTCTTGAAACCAGTAAACCCAAAACAGGTGTGTGTTTTTTAAGGGCAGGACAGCTGTCAGCAACACATCCAATATCATCACACTGATTGGAGTCAAGGTTGGCTCACTCCTGGCTCCAATTAGCTCTGGGAGAAGTCATTAAGCTAGGGCCTCGCATACTTTTTCCTCCCTGCACTGTGAATGTTTACATGTTATGTGCAATTAAACCATGGCAACATCTAATGTTTGTGTAGTATTATGTTCAGCAGACTGTGTTCTTCTATTGTTGTGACTTAGATGACGTTCAGAGCACATTTTATGCCCAATTCATGCAAAACTCCACGTAATCCCAAGGGGTTCACATACTTTTTCTTGCAACTGTATGCAGTGTGGGGGAAGCCTGTTCAAAGGGTAACTTTTTATTTTACCTGGAGTTCACCTTTAAGCATTATTACAGAACACATAATAATGACCTTCACAGCTACACAAAAATAAACCCTTTTCATTTCATTATCTCAGCAACAGGTGCCCAGAAAATAATATATGTCTTTATGGGTAACTTCAGCATAGCAGTTCAGAGGTTATGTTTCAGCTACATCCCCCTTAGATGACATTCAGAGCACATTTTATGCCCAATTCATGCAAAACTCCACGTAATCCCAAGGGGTTCACATACTTTTTCTTGCAACTGTATGTGCATTTATGCACATGTATGGGCCTATGGCACTTAGAAGCTTATGCATGAAAATTCGTTGTATGGGCTAGAATATTCATTTATTCTAGCCACTAGAGTGAATTTACGTGCACAAGTGTGTGTTTACATGCATTTACACGTGTATATGCAGACATTATTCCAGTAAGGTCCTCTTCAAAAGCAGGTTTCAGGTATTCTTTTTAATGCCACTGAATGCTACTCTAAACTAGGAATCTAAATGCCACATTGTACATGGACACCAGTATTCATTTTGACAAATTTTAATTTAGTTTTAGTCATAGTCTTTTGACTAAAATGCCATTTTAGGTTTAGTCGTATTTTAGTCATCTGAATTGTTTTTAGTTTTAGTCGTATTTTAGTTGACTAAAATCTCAGTACATTTTAGTTGACTAAAAATCTTTTTAGCCAACAAAAATCTAATGGGTTTACTTATATTGTAATGCAATATTTAAGAATTTTTCTAGAATTTGCAAACCCATGAAATACCCCTGAAGTGAAAATCTAACAACATGTTATTATTTATGGTATTAAGGTTTGAACGTGTACTACAGACACACATTTATCCGTTGTGGTATATAACCAGTACTAATTTTCATATCAAATTTAATTTTAGTCTTAGTGTTTTGACTAAAATGCCGTATTATTTTTAGTCGTATTTTAGTCAGCTGAATGGTTTTAGTTTTAGTCATATTTTCGTTGACTAAAATAGTGTTAATCGACAAAATTAACACTAACGAACACATTGGCTGAAAATACTGCTGGCTCAGAGACATAAAAATGTCCCTAAAATTACATTGTTTCTGAATTGTGTATATGGCCTACATATTGGTGAAACATGAAACATGGTCAGAAAGATGATTTCTCTTTTTACTGCTACTGATGTATAAACTATGTCAGTGGCAACAAGGGTTTTACACACACTGCAGCCGCCATCAGTGTGTAAATCTGACAAGCTGACTGTTGGCTGTCAGAGAGATCGAACAGCTCTGCAGCCGCACACCTTGATACTGGTGCTCACTGTGACCGCATCTCCGCCATACTTACCTGGCTCTATGCAACCTTCAGCGGACCCAGGACAAACATGGTGGGTTCCACCAGGTAGTGGGTATGCAGAGCAGTGAAAGTGTGTTTGCTGGCCTCCCCTTCCTCCTACTGACCCCCATGTCACTTTACCCAGGCAGTGAGAGAACCTGAGAAGTTGAGCCCCCCTCCCCACTTACACGCAGAGTAAGATCACTACTTCTAAGTTCATTATGCATGGTTAACTCTAAATTGATGACCTTGGGGCTTTTAAAGCATATCCTATGAAAAATATATGGTTCTGAATTTTGTATGCATTTCATGGGTGCCCACAATTTTAAGTTTTGACATGTTGGATAACAATATACTCAGCGCAACCTCGTTTTTTTAATATGTTACCAAAAAATGGATAATCTGTGTGCCCTAAAATTAACTTTAGTGTATTTTTTACTGAAATTTGGCATTTCCTAAACAGCTGCACTAATATCGTGTGATCGTGGTTGACATTTGTGACACGTGCTGATGTAACTATACAAATATCTTAAAAGGTCAGCTTCAAATAAGTATTTCTGTTTTGGTTGGTCCTGGAAAGCCTAACATTTATTTGGGGAGCTTCAGGACAAAAATATCCCTCCTAGATATAGAGAAAAAATGGTGGAAGTCGTAAAATCTGAAACTAATTTATCGAATATAACAGAAAAAACAGTGGCTAATAAGTATTTCCCATAATGCTGGCAATTCGTAGCAATTACCTGCTTCCAGGCATGTTCTGTCCAATCATTCACATCAATACAGGAAGGTCTCCTGTCTCACCAAGATATCTACATGCTTTGCTGGAGAGCTGCCTATATACTGGAATCCCATTGTTGCAGATCCAGGCCAACCAGTGTTTGTGAGAAGTGAGCCACAGGGACATTCTGCTGCCTGTTGTTCCACTATCATCAGCATAAAAGCATAAAATATATATTCCATTAAATGTTAAATACCTGAAAAACTGTCTTTGGATATGGATCTGGATGTAACCAGCTAAACACTCCAGGGTAGTGTCTAATATTCTTGAAGTTTCATTCAACTCATTCCATTAATTACTCCAACTAGCCACTGCTGATCTGCTCCAGTGCGTTTTTCTAATGAGATGATAAACATGAAGGATTTATTTTGTTCTAAATAGGGTCAGGATGAAATAGCCAAAGAGGGCTAAGCCTAACGCAGGAACTTTTGCTATATGTCAGTTCTTGGCCTTACTTTAAAAGTAGAGCTGTGCTTATCTCATGGAGGGAAAAGCAACAGGCTGACTTATAGGTTGGCTTAAAGGTATAGGTCATCTTTAGCAACCTGTTACACCCGTATTTTGGGTATATCAAGTGGCTAAGCAACCCGCCACCCCATGACAGTGTGTAGGGGTTCTTCTCCCCCACAGCAGCTGTAACGTTTGAAATTGGTGCGAGATGTGTGAATGAATGAACTGCAAGCCTTACCTGCCACTGGAGCAGATGCACTTGTAGTTTCAATGGAATATGAGTGCAGTGATCACCGCACTCGTAGTCCATTGACACTTCTTTCAGCTCCAATACAGAGGTACAGGCAAAGAGCTGGAGGAATAGTCTGCAGAAGCCTGACATTACACCTGTGATCTAATCATGGGTGCAATGCTCTGCAGGCTCCTGTGGAAAAAAAACACCCTCCTAGTTAGATGCTAGAAGTGAGGCAAATTAAGTATTCGGGCTCTGCTGTAGTTGTGGAGCTGTGATTTTGTTTTGCCTACTTCGGGTTCTGCAGCAAGCCTGTCTCCCCCTGTCTTTTTAGAAATATCTGGAACACAGTGGGCAGAGAGGGTAAAGTCTGAGCTGGCTCTGGATATACTCTCAGCCAATCCCTGGTCGGGACAAAAAGTCAGCAGGGGACTGAGGGAGATGCACTACATTGCCAAAAGTATTGGGACATCCCTCCAAATTATTGGATCCAGGTGTTCCAACCACTTTCATGGCCACAGGTGTATAAAATCAAGTACCTAGGCATGCAGACTGCTTCAACAAACATTTGTGAAAGAATGGGTCGCTCTCAGGAGCTCAGTGAATTCAAGCGTGGTGCCGTGATAGGTTGCCACCTGTGCAATAAGTCCATCTGTGAAATTTCCTTGCTACTAAATATTCCACAGTCAACTGTTAGTGGTATTATAACAAAGTGGAAGCAACTGGAAACAACAGCAACTTGGCCATGAAATGGTAGGCCACGTAAAATCACAGAGATGGGTCAGCTCATGCTGAAGCGCACAGTGCAAAGGAAGAAGGGTTGGTCGCACACTGGAGGAATGATAATGAAAGATTTATTATTCCATAAAATACAAATAGCACCAACACATATGCAGAGCTGTTAACGTGTTTCACGCGATCACGTGCTCATAACTCGGCGAGTCAGGGTCTGCACCTGTTTTGGTTTGATGTGGATTGTCGGCCTGGAGCGGTAATTTTTTTGTTTCTTGAAGCGCACAGTGCGCAGAAGTCAGCAACTGTCTGCAGAGTCAATAGCTAAAGACCTCCAAATTTGGCGTGGTCTTCAGATAAGCACAACAACAGTGTGTAGAGAGCTTCATGGAATGGATTTCCATGGCCGAGCAGCTGCATCCAAGCCTTACATCACAAAGTGCAATGCAATGCCTTACATCACCAAGTGCAGTGGAGATGTGTTCTCTGGAGTGACGAGTCACACTTCTCTGTCTGGCAATCCGATGGACATGTCTGGGTTTGGCGGTTGCCAGAAGAATGGTACTTGCATTGTGCCAAGTGTAAAGTTTGGTGGAGGAGGGATTATTGTGTAGGGTTGTTTTTCAGGGGTTGGGCTTGGCCCCTTAGTTCCAGTGAAGGGAACTCTTAAGGTGTTAGCATACCAAGACATTTTGGACAATTTTATGCTCTCAAATTTTCGGGAACAGTTTTTGGGGATGCCTCCTTCCTGTTCCAACATGACTGCACACCAGCGCATAAAGCAAGGTCCATAATGACATTGATGAGCGAGTTTGGGGTTGAGGAACTTCACTGGCCTGCACAGAGTCCTAACCTCAACTCGACAGAACACATTTGGGATGAATTAGAGCAGAGATTGCCAGCCAGGCCTTCTCATCCGACATCAGTGCCTAACCTCACAAATGCGCTTCTGGAAGAATGGTCAAACATTCCCATAGACACACTCTTAAACCTTGTGGACAGCCTTCCCAGAAGAGTTGAAGCTGTTATAGCTGCAAAGGGTGGGCCAACTCAATATTGAACCCTATGGACTAAGACTGGGATGCCATTAAAGCTCATGTGTATGTAAAGGCAGGCGTCCCAATACTTTTGGCAATATAGTGTATATAAGAGTTAGAGCAGAGAGTAGATTGACCCAGCCTGGAGGTGCTGTTAAGCCTTCCAAGGCATAGAAGGAGCCTTAAGAAGTTATGGATGATTCTAACTCGTCAAGGAGCAGAAGGATCACCCTTAAAGTCGTAGGAACACTAGGACAACATCTAAAGAAGATCTTCCTGGGGATAAGTTGTGCGAGAGTCAGCTAAAGTGGAAGGAGGCCCTCAGAGTGCCTGGATCACAGTGAGTAGACCTCAGAGAATCCTGAGAGATAGAATGAGAGAGAGAGACAGAGAGAGAGGCTGTTGTCTACACACCCCTTCTTGATAGAGGGACTGTTCCAGACCTGCTGCTAGGACTGCACTGTTAGAGAAAGCCTCCCCGTGCTAGAGTTGTTGCTACCTTTTGTGCAGAAAACTTTGCTTTTCTTCGGTTAACTACTTCAAGATAGTGTCCTCATCCAAAGCTTTTCCCAATTTCTATCCCAGTTCTACAAAACAAGTAAAACAACAAAAAAGAACACTATCAACCTTATTTCTGTCTGAGCACTGAGTAAGATTTAATGTACCTTGCTGAAAATGCCCCATGTCTGGCTGTTTGCTCCATTAAGGGATCAGAACCTGGGTTAACAGTGTGACCAACCGCAGGGTCTGTGCTACAAAAAAATAAATAAATGCCATTTTTTTCTGCTAAAACATGTGCATTCATTATTTTATGTGAACCTAGCCTTTAAAAAGTCCTCCCTATCTCCACATACATGCTTTCCTTTCTTTGCCTGCCTCCGTATTCAGGCGTCAGAAATAGAGGAATTCCAGTGTAAGCTGAAAGTCATTATATGACTAAAGTCATGATATTATTCCATATGATCACTAACCACCAGCATTATCACATGAGAAGAGGAGAAGCAGTAAATCACATGCTAACTGTTTATTGCGCTTTATTGCTGTTATTGTGTGTAGCTGTGTTCTGTAATGACATAGGGGCTAAGCAACAGACATGTGCAGTTCGTTTTGTTCCGAATCGAAATTCGGACGATATTCAGAGATTCGGATGTATCCGAATTCCAACTTACAATAGCAATGAATTTATACAAATCCAAAATAACAAAACAAAATTTGCCCGAAATTCTAATCGATTTGAATTTGAAAACAAAATTTGAAAACTAGAATAAAATAAAATAGAACAGAAAATAAAGGAATAGAAAAGAATAGAATATAATAGAAAATATAAGAATAGAATAGAAAAGAATAGAGGAAAAAAACAGAATAGAAATAAAAGAATAGAATAGAATACAGTAGAAAATAATAGAGTAAAACAGAACAAAGTACAATAGAAAATAAAGGAATAGGATAGAAAAATAGTAGAATCCATTTGAATAGAATAGAAAATCAAAGAATAGAATTAAAACGAATAGAAAATCAAAGAATAGAATAGAAAAGAATAGAATCAATTAGAATAGAATATAAAAGATTAGAAAAGAAAATCAAAGAATAGAAAAGAATAGAGTAAAACAGAACAAAATAGAATAGAAAATAAAGATATAGAATATAATCAATTAGAATAGAATAGAAAGATTAGAATAGAATATCAAAGAATGGAAAGGATTAGAATAGAAAATCAAAGAATAGAATACAATAGAATAAATTTGAATTCAAACAGAATACATTAGAATAGAATATAAAATAATAGAAAAGAATAGAATAGAAAAGACTAAATACTTTACAAAACAATAAAAATTGTGAGCTGCACTATGGTGACGTGAGCAGTGATCAACAAAGACACTGTGAAGATTTTGCTGAAAAAAATACAAATTTCCAACTCTTCCTATAGTCCATACTGTATACCTTCAAAAACACATATGGATTGTGGATTATGGATTGTAATGTTAGAATTATTAATGAATTTGAGCGTGCATGCGTGGGGCCGCCGTAATGGACATGTCCGCCTTAGGCTCCGCTGCATAGCGAGGGAAGAAGCCTTCCGGACACCGCTCCTGGCCCGACACAGCCCCACTCCTTGTCTGGTTGCCGTGGCAACCCCCGATACCCGCAGGGATGGTTCGGGGAGCCGCCAAGCACAAGCCACAGGCTATAAAGGAGGCCCTGGCTCGTGCAACATCCAATGCTACACAAAGCCCTGAAACAGACCTCAGACCTTATTACTGACAAGCTGTCTAAAGAAATCCGCAACCTGGGACAAAGCACATCTGACCTAGAACACAGGGTTGACGACCTCTCCCTACCCATACTCTCTTTTGCGTCCCAAAAGGCACATGTCTGCTTGCAGGAGATGCATTTTACTACCACTTCCACTCCAAGATTTTTTGGCCGCCAATATCCCCAAGTTTTCACTGCTTCCACAAAAACCAAAACGTAGAGGAGTCCTTGTAGCCTTCCACCGCACAGCCCCTTTTACACTTCATATCGAAATCGGGGACCCTGAGGGCCAGTACCTCATCCTATCGGGGCTCCTCCTTGATTCTGAAGTTACCATTGTTACCTACTATGCCCCCAACCAGGGCCCGCTACTGTTCCTCTCCCACCTAAAGACTACCATCGACTGCCATAAACATGGTACTCTGCTTGTTTGCGGAGACTCTAACTGCACATTATACCCCTTTCTAGACAAATCCCCCCAACCGCCACTCCCGCCGTCCTCCAAAGTCTCCTTCCAACAACTTTTGCATTGTCACTCTTTAGCCGATACATAGAGAGAGCTTAATCCTGTGAAATGCTGAGATACCTTTTACTCTCACCCCCACAAAACGTTTTCGCATATCAATCATATTTTCACGACCGTCGATTCTTCTTCTCGACTTCTTGTCTCTGATATCCTCCCTATATCTTGGTCCGATCATAGTGCTGTCATCACGTCTCTCTCATCCCTAACTCCCTTGGCAATAGACGCCTCATGGGTTATCAATGACAACCTACTATCCCATCCTTCACACAGCCTGGACATAGAGATAGCACTTAAAGAGTATCGGTCTACGAATTCCAAGCCGGATATCTCCCCCCTCCTTCTTTGGGAGGCACACAAACCTGTTCTTAGAGGGTTCTGTATCAGCAAATCATCTTTTTAAATAAGGAAAAACGTCAGCTGTGCTCCTGCCTTGAGGCTAACTATTCTCAGTCTCATCAGGCCTTCCAAGCCACCCCATTGCCCAGTAACCATCTGACCCTTGAGCAATCCCGTTTAGAACTGGACCTCTTTCTCACAGACAAAGCGGAACTCTCCCTTCGTAGATCGCGACATAAGTACTATACTAAAGTGAACAAACCAGACACATTCTTAGCCCTCTCACTCCGCAGACTAGTCACTAAACCGACTCGCTTACCGGTATCCCAAGGCATTTACACTAGCAATCCAGTGCGTATACTACAAGTTTTTCGCACACATCTGTCTCAACTGTACTCCCCATCAGAACCCTTTGATCTATCTGGTTCACAAACCCTCCTAGCTCATCTCACGTTCCCACAAGTGTCAGCTCATCAATTGGAAATACTTGAGCAACAAATCACACCTGTTGAATATTTGAGTGCCATCAAGGCTCTGAAGTTGCGTAAGCACCCAGGCCCGGACGGCTTCTCCATCGCCTACTATAAGAAATTTGCTCACCTTCTCTCTCCAGTCTTAGCAAACATCTTCAATGCCATCCTTGCAGGTCATTCCTTTAGACCCAAAACAGTGACGGCCACTATCTCCATGATCCCGAAACCCAACACAGACGACTAGGTATGGTCCAACTACAGGCCCATTTCCCTCCTCAATATTGACATTAAACTCCTCATGAAAATCCTTTCCTCTCGCCTTAACCCATTTATAGGCTCTCTAGTCCACAACGATCAAGTAGGCTTCATACCCTCACGCCAAGCAGGTGACAATCCTCCTATCACACTTGGCCCGTACTCGCAATATCCCCACTTGCTACCTGTCATTGGATATTAGGAAGGCCTTTGACACGGTTTCATGGCCTTACCTCGATTTCATTCTACGTCGGTTTTGGGACTCATTTACTGTCATGGATTTCCTCCCTGTACTGTGAACAATAACCGCCTGCGTTAGATGCTTTGGGCTGCATTTCCAATTCTACGGGGCACCCGCCAAGGTTGCCTGTTTTCTACGTTACTCTTTGCCCTAGCCAGCGAATCCTTGGCCCTCTTGATTAGAGCTGACCCTGATATACGTGGACTTGAGTTGGGAGGTTCTCAACATAAGCTTTGTCTATTTGCTGATGACGTGCTCCTCTTTCTCACCTCACCACTGACTTCCACTCCAACATTACTCCGACTCCTTCAGAATTTTTGTCATATTTCCGGCCTTCACGTAAACCCCCAGAAGTCGATACCGTTAAATATCTCCCTACCTCCTCAGGAGCTGACCCACCTGCCATTTACCTGGTCTCAGCACTCCATTCCTTATTTAGGCGTTAGGTTGACGGCTAACCCGTTGAGCCTTTACTCTGCCAACTGTGTACCTATGCTAACCCAACTTACTAGCCTCGTGTCAAAATGGACCTCCTTGCCATTGGCATGGATGGGTAGAATCACAGTGGTAAAAATGTCCATTCTCCCCAAAATCCTATACTTGTTCAGGGTCCTACTTATCCTAGTGCCAGCACACTTCCTCCGTATTTTACAGCAATGAGCTTACGTATATATCTGGGGTGCCATCCGCCCTCGTATACTTTGATCAACCATACATAAACCCAAGCTTTTGGGCGGTCTGGGACTCCCAGTTTTTACCAAGTATTACCAAGCTGCGCATCTTGCGCAACTGCCTAAATACCATGCGGCACACAAAACCTCCCAATGGGTCGTGATTGAATCGATTGTGACCCCCTTTCAGTCACTAACCTCCTATGGCTTAGGCCTCCAGATCGTCGGCTGCTTTGTAACCCAATAACTTCTCATTATGTATCGCTCTGGGACTAACTAAAGTCCTGCTATTCTCTCCAGTCGCCACACAACCCCCTGCTTTCATACCTTCGGAATCCAGCTTTCCCATTAGTCTGGTCTTCTCCACGCTCCTTCATGCACTGGTCTTCTGCAAACTTACTCTGCGCTCACCAATTTTTAACCAATAAGGGCCTTTTTTGAATGCTCTTGCTACAGGGACCCTCATAGGAGAGGCCTTCTCTCCACCCTCTGTAACCTCCTTTCAACCCCTGAGTCTCTGCCAAACCCTACCTATGTCGCTAAGTGGGAGAAGGATCTTGGGCTCCAATTGAGTCCATCAGATTGGGAACACATCTGGTTGGCTGCCAAATCCTTCTCGCAGAACGTAATAGCTGTAGAGACGATTTACAAAGTTTTGACCCGATGGTACTTGGTCCCGGCGAGGATTGCTAAATATACTCCCGGTTATTTCCCTGATTGTTTTTGGGGCTGTGCGGTGGAAGAAACATATTTTCATATTTGGTGGTCTTGCCCGGTACCCAAGCTTTTTGGGCAGAAATTTTTCATATGCTGTCCTTGCTCTTTGCAAAACCACAGACCCGATCATAGCCCTGTTAAACCTCCACCCTCCATCCATTTCTAAATCCCAATTCAAGCTTCTCCTGCAGGTCACAACGGCAGCTAAACAAATTATGGCCAAATCATGGAAGTCGTCATCCCTATTTATTCTAGTTGTTAGAAACTAAAGATCTGGAACCCCTGGGTGGAACATTTCCTTCCGTCGAATTTTTACGATTCGCTTCTCCTTCCTTAACATTTTTTTTTAGTCTCACCTTATGATGGCCCTACATGCCATTCCCTACACTAGTCTGGTCCCGAACTGCCCCTTCTCTTCTGGAAGTCACACGCCCCATCTCCCCTTCCTCTGTTCCCTTTCTTGGCCTCCTTTATTCTTTCTTTCCTCTTTCCAACCTGATCCCATTTTTTGTTCTTTCATTTCGCATGGAACCTATAGGTAATTCTGTGGTGCAGTACACCCTAGTTGAACCATAACCGTGCTTTACCCCCCTTCTGTATTGCATTTTCCCAAATGTTTCTTTGTGGTTCCAGTTGTATGTTTTTCACGTGACTTTTTTTCTCCTTTGCTTTGGGCAACATGTTCTCCAATACTTATGTATATGTATTTACATGTCCTAAGCTTGTTTTTGGAAAACCAAAAAAATGTTTGAACAAGAGAATTATTAACAAATTTATTAGAATTATTTTCAAATCCGTTAGAATTGTTTTAGAAATTTGTTAGATACAGTATATTTTGGAATCCGTTAAAATTGTTTTAAAATCCGTTCGAAATTTCATTAAAAAAATTTGAATTTGAATAAACTAAACTAACTCTGAAAAAAAGTATTAAACAAATGTAACTAATCAATCAAAACAAAAGTAGTCTAATAGCGATTGAAACGAAACTTAACAAAACAATTTTTTTTTGTTTTGCACGTCTAGTAAGCAAAGGAGGGTAGTCCTCTCATGTGACCCATACTTGGCTCCCAACGAGGAGGGGAACTTGGACAAAGTTCTTTCTCTGTATTGCATTAGGGGATAACAACATAGACATTTCTTAGGCTGAGAGGAATTCCCTCTTGGACCATATTCAGGAACATTTCCCCATTGTACATTTTTCCAGCACCAATGGTCACCAGGACAAATAATAGCATGAATCTCTAACCCTTCCCTACACTAGCTAAAGAACCATATAACCAACACTATACATTTTTCCTGCTTCTATATAATTCCAAATCCTAGCAGATTATCATTGCATTTTCCCCACCTCTGTGAACTACAAGTCCCAGCATGCCATTTTTGCACAATTTTCTTTCTCTTTATAACAATAAGTCCCAGCACATCTCCCAACACAACAACAGATCTCTGATACATATTTGCATTACTCCTGTCTGTTTAGAACTACATGTCCCAGCTGGCTATACTTGCACAACACCCACCTATTTAAAACTAAATTCCAGCACACCACTCCTCATACCTCCATACCTTGGTATTACACACATTGCTTTTTTCCCCATATCCCGATCTCCCTGTGCCAAGAAAAGGTAAAATTTTGCTAGTTGTGTATTCTGTATTGGAGTGTTCTTGTATATACCGCGTTCCAAATTATTATGGAAATTCTATTTAAGTGTCACAAAGATGAAATATTTTGTTTTTCAGTGTAACTCGTGGATGGCATTGTGTGTCAGGGCTCTTTTGATCACTGAAAACAACCTCGGACACCTGTGATAATTAGATTGGCCGGTGAGCCCAATTTAAGGAAAAACTACTAAAGGACGGTGTTCCACATTATTAAGCAGAGCACCATTTTCAAGCAATATGGGGAAGAAAAAGAATCTCCCTGCTGCCGATAAGAGTGAAATAGTTCAATGCCTTGGACGAGGTATGAAAACATTAGATATTTCACGAAGACTTAAGCGTGATCATCGCACTATTAAGAGATTTGTGGCTGATTCAGAGCACAGACAGGTTGGTGCAGATAAAGGCACATTGAGGAAGATTTCTGCCAGATCCATGCATTGAATCAAGAGAGCAGCTGCTAAATTACCATTACATAGCAGCAAACAGATATTTGAAGCTTGTGGTGCCTCTGGAGTCCCACGGACATCAAGGTGTAGAGTCCTCCAGAGTCTTGCAACTGTGCATAAACCTTCTATTCGGCCACCACTAACAAATGCTCACAAGCAGAAACGGCTGCATTGGGCAGAAAAATACATGAAGACTAATTTTCAAACAGTCCTGTTCACTCATGAGTGCCGTGCAACCCTGGATGGTCCAGATGGATAGAGTAGTGGATGGTTGGTGGACGGCCACCCTGTTCCAACAAGGCTGCGACGTCCACATTATTAAGAAGACCTGTCCACAATTTGGAGAACTGAGATGTGCACTGAATACTGGGGGCAACCAGGAATAAGCTATGTAAAACTGATTTTTTCAGTTCCCTTTAGATAAAATCAAGCATTTAACCTACAGTTGCAAGAAAAAGTATGTGAACCCCTTGGGATTACATAGAGTTTTGCATGAATTGGGCATAAAATGTGTTCTGAACGTCATCTAAGTCACAACAATAGAAGAACACAGTCTGCTGAACATAATACTACACAAACATTAGATGTTGCCATGGTTTAATTGCACATAACATGTAAACATTCACAGTGCAGGGAGGAAAAAGTATGTGAACCTTTGGACTTAATAACTGGTTGACCCTCCTTTGGCAGCAATAACCTCAACCAAACGTTTCCTGTAGTTGCAGATCAGACCTGCACAACGATCTGGAGTATTTTGGACCACTCCTCTTCACAAAACAGTTTCAGTGTAGCAATATTCTTGGGATGTCTGGTGTGAATCGCTCTCTTAAGGTCATGCCACAGCATTTCAATCGGGTTGAGGTCAGGACTCTGACTGGGCCACTCCAGAAGGCGTATTCTGTGCTGTTGCAGCCATTGTTTTGTTGAATTACTTGTATGCTTTGGGTCATTGTCCTGTTGCATCACCCATCCTCTGCGGAGCTTCAGTTGGCGGACAGATGGTCGTACGTTTTCCTGCAAAAGGTCTTGATAAACTCTGGAATTCATTTTCCCATCAATGACAACAATCCGTCCAGGCCCTGAGGCAGCAAAGCAGCCCCTGACCATGATGCTCCCTCCGCCATGTTTTACACTGGGGATGAGGTTTTGATGTTGGTGTGCTGTGCCTTTTTTTCTCCACACATAGTGTTGTGTGTTCTTCCCAAACAACTCAATCTTTGTTTTATCTGTCCACAGTATATTTTGCCAGTAGTTCTGTGGAACATCCAGGTGCTCTTTTGCAAACTTCAAACGTGCTGCAATATTCTTTTTGGACAGCAATGGCTTCCTCCGTGGTGTTCTTCCATGTACTCCATTCTTGTTTAATGTTTTCCTTATTGTAGATGTGTCAACAAAAATGTTAGCATGTGCCAGAGATTTCTGTAGGTCTTTAGCTGACACTCTGGGATTCTTCTTTACCTCATGCAGCATGCTGCGCTGTGCTCTTGCAGTCATTTTTACAGGACGACCACGCCTAGGGAGAGTAGCAACAGTGCTACACTTTCTCCATTTGTAGACAGTCTGTCTTACCGTGGTCACATGAACATCAAGACTTTTGGAGATACTTCTGTAACCCTTTCCAGCTTCATGCAAATCAACAATTCTTGATCGTAGGTCTTCTGAGAGCTCTTTTCTGCAAGGCATGGTTCACATCAGACAGTGCTTCTTGAAACCAGTAAACCCAAAACAGGTGTGTGTTTTTTAAGGGCAGGACAGCTGTCAGCAACACATTCAATATCATCACACTGATTGGAGTCAAGGTTGGCTCACTCCTGGCTCCAATTAGCTCTGGGAGAAGTCATTAAGCTAGGGCCTCACATACTTTTTCCTCCCTGCACTGTGAATGTTTACATGTTATGTGCAATTAAACCATGGCAACATCTAATGTTTGTGTAGTATTATGTTCAGCAGACTGTGTTCTTCTATTGTTGTGACTTAGATGACGTTCAGAGCACATTTTATGCCCAATTCATGCAAAACTCCACGTAATCCCAAGGGGTTCACATACTTTTTCTTGCAACTGTATGCAGTGTGGGGGAAGCCTGTTCAAAGGGTAACTTTTTATTTTACCTGGAGTTCACCTTTAAGCATTATTACAGAACACATAATAATGACCTTCACAGCTACACAAAAATAAACCCTTTTCATTTCATTATCTCAGCAACAGGTGCCCAGAAAATAATATATGTCTTTATGGGTAACTTCAGCATAGCAGTTCAGAGGTTATGTTTCAGCTACATCCCCTGTTTAATACCAGAATACATCTGTCTCTATTTCTTGATTTCTTCAGCAAGTGATCTTTTCTATTTTGGTAAGAGTCTGAATAATAATTCTCTGTAGTCATTTAAAGCTGAGCTCTAGGTAGATATAAAAGACACAAATTAATTCAGCTATGTAATCATTAATACATCATTAAAGAAGAGTATTTACTGTATACAGTATATATTTTTTATATGATTGAGCTTCAGATGGGACAAAGTATAGGTAGTGATTTTTCTGTATCTTCCTAGGTGCTCTCTAATACTTTCTCTAACATCAGGCAAGGCCCTTCCATCGATGCACAGCCGCCTGACACTGCAGTTAGCAAGGGAGCAGCTGTTTTACTTTATAGTGCCTGTCTGTAGAACTAGCCATAGATAAACACCTGCACAGCAAATGTACATGTAGATGGGACTGACACACATCCTCTTCATTTGCATTCCTCATACTGGTGCTTGTCTCAGGTGAAGGCCCATACACACAATAAGAAAATCGTATGACCATTTCCGTATGACAAACAATCGGCCAATTATCTGATCATTCGTATAGTGCTTTCGACAGCCAATTCCGACTCTCTGAACAATAAAAACCGAGGGCGCAAGCTAGAAAAATGTTATTGTCCGTGAACACAATGTCTGATTTTTGTTTAATGTGTACAGTAATCGTACTGAAATAATTGCGGCAATGCTGCACCCAAGTGAAATTTACGTCCTTTTTTTCCCCCCACAAATAGAGCTTTCTTTTGGTGGTATTTGATCACCTGTGTGTTTTTTATTTTTTGCACTATAAAAAAAAAGACTGACAATTTTGAGAAAAAAAACAATATTTTGACTTTTTGCTATTGAACATGTCCAGTAAAAAAAATAAAAAAATCAAATTTTGACATAAATTTAGGCCAAAATGTATTGTGCTGCATGTCTTTGCTAAAAAAAAAAAACCTCAATACGTGTAAATTAATTGGTTTATGTGAAAGTTATAGCGTTTACAAATGGCGGTACATATACTGGGATTTTTTTTTCTACTAATAATGGCAGTGATCAGCAACTTATTGCGGGACTGCAGCAGGCACTCTGACACTGGAGGGGGACTGACTTGGTGTCACTGACATCCCCAGTGACACCAATACAGTGATCAGTGCTAATAAAAAGCACTGTACTAATGACACTGAACAGGAAGGGGTTAACATGTGGGGCGATCAAAGGGTTAACTGTGTGCTGTTTTACTGTAAGCTGTGTGTGTGTGCTTCACTGTAAGCACACTGCTTTGTATGGCTCTGCTATGCACAGCCATACAAAGCAGTGTGCAGGAGCTGATAGGGCTGTGAACTGGATTGTTTACATACAGTTCTCTCCCCTCATCGATAATGCTTGGCAATCACCGGGTGCTGGCGAGTAATCACCGGCCGGGACCTGGTGATTGACAGCCGAGGCCTGCACGCCCCCTACCTGGAAATGCAAAATCACATGTATATACATGATTTTGTGCATCCCTAAGGATTATTTCATTTTCTAGTTGAATTCTAATTTCAAGCGTTGACCCTGATATCTGCAAGTGATATGACTGAAAGTGACAAATCTGTAGAGGAGGTTGAACTCCTCTGCAATAACATTCATGAGCATTGGGTGTGTTTGTTATTATTCAGAGAGATTGAGCAACATGCTGTAGACTAGAAAACATCGCCAAAGACTATACATGTTTCCCTATAAACAGGGGAATGAATACATGCATAGCATCCAAAAATCTGCCAATTTATGGAAAATATAAACAAACCCCCAAACAACACCCCCAATCTCAGTACAGCAAACAAATTGTAAATCTTAAACCCATAGGCCAGGCTCACATACGCGTGGCCCTGCAGGCCGCGATTTGCACGGGTACGAGAGCCCATTCATTTGAATGGACTCCCGTGCCCCAGGACACGCAGGGAAGAATTCCCTGCACTACTTGGGAAATTGCAGCCCGCAAAGGAAACAAGGTTCCCAGTATGGTTGTCATTTCCAGCTCGGGTGGCGTGCCGTTAGAATTAATGGCACCTACCTGTGGGCCCCACATTCCTCTGTGTGGGTAGTGCGGCTGTAGGTATTTGTGCAGGTCCTGCAGCGGCACCACCTGCGCAGATGTGAGCCTAACACCTAAGAGCAGCTAATAACTAATAGTGGTTCACGCCTAAATACCAAATAAAGTGCAACGCTCCTAAATACACAATCCCTATATCCAAACAAATTATTTAGTACAACCCACTAAACAACATAAAGTGAAAAAATTGTGAACAAACCAATATAATATTGTCAATAGTAACCACACATACTGTATATACAGGTTAATACACACATATAAATAATGCTAGAACTCTCATGTGTAATAAGTCACTAATAGTGCATAATGAATGAAGTACAATCAATGTAGTTCCCACTTATCTTGATTTCATCCCTAGGGTAATCTTCCCACAAATGCATGTGTGCCACACCGTGAGACATTTCCATCAATTGAACCTTTTGGGTGTGCTCTCACCTGGAATATTGGACCTCTTGAATTAAAGGGAGTTACATAAACCATACACCCCTACTTAGGTTAATCCTCTTTCCTCTCTCCTTAAAGCAGAACTTCACCCAAAGGGGAAGTTCCTCTGGTTTGCCTCCTCCCTCCTTTACCACATTTGGCACATTTTTGGGGGGAGCAGGTACCTGGTTTTGACAGGTACTCACTTTCACTTCCGATCAGATGTGCCGCAGCGTTCTGAGCTGGAAGTTCGCCCCCCCCCCCCTTCCCCCACAGTCTTCTGGAACACTTCACAGGTCCCAGAAGACTGAAGGACCATTCACAAAATGCAGCGTGTTTCTCACATGCGCAGTAGGAAACTGGCTGTGAAGCCGCAAGGCTTCACTTCTGTTTTCCCTTACTTGGTGGTGGCTTGCAAAGTGGAGCACATCTTTCATTGAATGGAAGGTTAGGTTTTTGTTTTTTTTTGTTTTTTTGTTTTTATCACTTTTAATGCTATCACAGGGAATGCAAATATCCCCTATAACTTCAATGGGCATTGTCACTTATTCTTTTGTCAGAAATCTGGGTTCTATCAGACTCTAGATATCTCCTCTGCCCTTACATTATCTAATCTCACCAAGATCAGTATGATCAGATGCTTTCCCAATTTACAAATGGCACTTTTTATATCCTGTGAAACTGAAGTGATGAAATGATCGTAGCTTCTGATTTCTTAGACTATAGAGATGATTGGCACCATTCTGGTCTCCAATCAGCTCTATGGTAAGCTGGCAGAAACACCCGCTGCATTCTCAGGTTCCCCCGATGGCAGTGGACTGGCTGTGGAAGGCAGCGGGGGAGGGGGGGCATTGTCTCCCGCTGCTTGTAAAAGCAATCCTGCAGCTAATTAGCCACAAGGATTGCTTTTACATGAAAGCCGATCGCCAGCTGAAAAAAATGATATGAGGATGATGCCTGCAGCTGTAGGCATCATCCTGGTATAACCATTCAAAGTCCAGTGATGTACCAGTATGTCGCTGGTCCTTGTTGGGTATATATACTATGTTCTTTTTTTTTTGTATGCAGCCTGTGGACTGTATGAAAAAAAGAGAAGAAATCTCTGCCCAAAAAAAAAAAAGTGTGTGGTATGCGCACCATTAAAATATATCGCCGTGCATCCACCCACTTCTAATGGTGGGCACACATTAGGTCACACTTTGCCACAAGCGCCAGTTCCAAGATTGTACAAATGTCTAAATAGTTGCACGCTTGAATAAAAATTGTCCATGTATAAGTGGTACCCCATATGGAAAAAGGATGACACCAAGTCCCAAACTATCTTGCCACTGCTCCCCATGTAGTCTGGGCATCCGGGGGCTCCCCATGACTATCTATTCCCTTGTAAATCTGAAACTTATAAGTATAGCCTGTTGTCCTCTCACAGGTCTTCTACATCTTGACCCCATATCTGGCACGCTTGCAGGGGAGAAATTGTTTGAATGAAAAGCCAGAAAAATTAATGAGGGACTCATCAACGCAGATGTTTTGCTGGGGAGTATAGACAACTGTAAATTTTTGGTTAAGGTGATTTGCGAGGGGCTGAATTTTGTGGGTCAAATTCAGGGTCACCTCTAGGATGACAGAGTGTATTGTCGCTGAAATGCATAAAACACATTATACTCTTATATCTATGCCTGGCCATGGCAACAGAGAACACGGCATATGATTATTCAGGTCGGTTGACCAATACAACCGCAATTCATTTTTTTTAGTAATGGCCATTTTGAGGGTTAGGTCCCAAAATAATATAAATTCAAAAACCGTAATTAGTTTCCATGCGAATGATCTGGCAAGGTTTGAATTTTGGTTAGCGGCGATAAATTGTTGTGCATATAAAATGCTATACATATATATCATGGCTATATGGTATATAACCAGTTGAACAAACCCACTGGTAGAAGCAACAGATGTCCTCATTACTCCTTGAGCTTGGTGTTCCCTGAGGTATGTGTTTCCTTTAGTGAAGCTTGATCAATAGTAACATTTAACCACCTCCCGTGTGGCCGTTGTATATAAATAGCCGGACGGTGGCAGTGCAGGGTCGCGTGGCCATTTATAAACGGCCTCCCCTGCCCCCTGCTTGTGCGCGCTTCCTGGGAGCGTGCAGCACCGCAATCCGGTGCCCGCTGTGTCCTCCGGACACAGTGGAACAGCGATCGTCGTACGGGACCTCTGTGCGATGTCCCGATCATGTGATCACTGATTGGCCAATCAGTGATCACATACAGAGTAGTAAGCAAGGTGTCACTTCTCACATCATTGCTTTATATGTGTGAAATCTGTGAATGATCACAGAGGTCACATGGTACAAGGCTATTCGTAACAGCCTTGTATCATGTGACAAGCTGTGACCAATCACAGCTCACACAGTAGTTCTCAATGGCTACAAGAATGCAGCCAGAGAGAAGGAGAAATGATTTTTACAGCCTTTATGGGTATAAAAGCAACACTGTACTGCTAGGGTGACAGTATGTAAAAAAAACAAAAAACATAAATAATATAAAAAATAAAATAAAAATGTAAAAAAAAAATGTATAAACTAATTTGGGTTATTTTGGTTTTTTTTTGTACTAAAAAGATAATGGAATAAATTTTGGCCAAGGTTTATGATGAAATATTATTTATTTGCAAAATTTTATAAGAAAAACACTATTTTTCAAAATGTTTGGACTTTATCATTTACATAGCAAAAAAAAAAAAATCCCAGTGGTGAATAAATACCACCAAAATAAAGCTTTATCTGTCTCAAAAAAATACTAAAAAATTCATTTGGGTACAGTGTTGCATGACCACACAATTGTCATTCAAAGTGTGATAGCACTGAAAGCTGAAAATTGGCCTGGACAGGAAGGGGGTAAAAGTGTCCAGACTTGAAGTGGTTAATTTATTCCTGTCACCTTGACCTTTTAACATCAACTTCTATCTCAGGATCTGATCCTACATCCTGCATCTCAGGTCTGTCTTTAACGGCATGGCTACTAAAGCCAGGTGCTGGATTAGATATATTTCAGAGAAAGATGATTTTTTTTATCTTGCGTTGGGCTTGTAAACCATTTTCTGTAGGTTCTACTATCATATTTGAAAGACATACGGTACTTCTGAAGTGAGGCTCTTGGTCTTAGCTCTGGTTCCTGAGTTGTGAGCTTCCTTCAGTTGGGCATGGGTCAGCACCTAGAACTGAATACCATTAAATGACAGGTTTTTATTCTAGAGATCCTTTTCCAACAGCCCATTCCCAATCACTCCTCAGCCTGTACTAGAGATGTAAAATTTCTGGAAAGTTTGAAGCCATGGGAAAACATTTTTTTCCCCTTTTTTTTCTGGAAATAAATGGAAATTTAAAAAAAAAAATGAAAAAAAAACTTCATTGTCTTACTAATTGAAAGTAATTTTGCACTGCTCTCAGCAGAAATTGCACTGTGGAAATGTTTTCAAAATCTAGATCAGGGTTTTTTTTACCCTTTTTACCTTTGAGAAACCCCTGGCAAAAAGTCTGAGATCTCAGGGAACCCCTGAAATAATTCTCGTATGTACAGCTTACGGAACATTGATGTGATCAGCGAGCTGTAGATGTAACAATTATTCTTACAACATTACCAATAGGATAAATATTAAAATGTACCTCCCTAATGTGAAACTTTTGCTTGCTTTTTTTTTCACACAGATTCAGGTCCAACGTTAGATAAACAGTGTACAGGAGATCAGTAGGGCATAACACAGTGGATCTAGGAGGAAACAGTACAAGGGGGCCAAAAGAAAACAGTATAGGGGGCCTGGAGAAAACTGTACAGGGAGGCCAAGAAAGAATTGTAAAGGTGGGGGGTTGCCGAAGGGAACAGTATAGGAGGGCCAGAAGAGAACAGTACAGGGAGGCCAGAAGAGCAGAGCACAGTACATGGGGGCCAGGACGGAATAGTACAGGGGGGCCAGAAGAGCAGATCACAGTACATGGGGGCCAGGACGGAATAGTACAGGGGGGCCAGAAGAGCAGATCACAGTACATGGGGGCCAGGACGGAATAGTACAGGGGGGCCAGAAGAGCAGAGCACAGTACATGGGGGCCAGGACGGAATAGTACAGGGGGGCCAGAAGAGCAGAGCACAGTACATGGGGGCCAGGACGGAATAGTACAGGGGGGCAGAAGAGCAGATCACAGTACATGGGGGCCAGGATGGAATAGTACAGCGGGGCCAGAAGAGAACAGTATGGAGGGAGATGGAGGGAACATTATAGGGGGAACAGGAGAGAACAGTATAGGGGAGCCAGGAAGGAACAGTATAGGGGGGTCATGTTATATAGTTTGTCATAGATATATTATTTATCATTTTAAAAGAACATATTCCACACTTCTTTTCTTTTTTTTCCACATTTTTCCAGAAAAAAAAAGCAAAAATGGCTTTGGAAAAAAATTTAAAAAAATTGAAAATTTGAAAAAAATTTTCCTTTTTTCCCCAGGTCTTCCCATCTCTAGCCTGTACCTTTGTTCGGGTTGTCACTCATATTAATCTTCCTGTTAAGTCCTTTTTGTGATTTTTCTCAGTTCTTCAAAAGCCATTCTTTGAACTGTTTCATGAGGTCCCCCTTATGTCTACCTTAGAAGGGGGCTTTGTTTGTTGTTATTACATAGGCTATGAGGGTCTTGGAGCTGGTAGCCCTGTCCTGTTAGCTGCCCTTTTTCCTGCCCTTTTTCATCCTGCACAGGTATAATGTCATGTTGAAAACGTGGACTTTAGTTTTACCTAAAGTTGTGGCTTTATTTCACCTCCACATTGTGCCTCTGTTTCTTTCCCACTAATATTTATTCTACTGAGACTGTCTAACACACACTTGAGTGATGAGGGCTGTAACGGTAATCTATATGTTACAGCTTCCTTAAGAAGACTCCTTGTTTGTTGACCAGGTAAGCACTTTGTGTATCCACTATGGTGTTTCAGAGAACACATGCACAGCATATTTCAGTTTGTAACATTTAGAGTGTTACTAAACCCACAACAGTAAAATCAGTCTGTATATGCAGTAAAGCATGCTTGTTATACTCACTGTGGAACCTAAGGGGTTAATCCTCTGCATTGTCTAAAAACACTGTTTGATCCTGACTCCTTAAATCGTCCCCTTCTTCCAGTGTCTCCCTCTATCTCCTGATAAGACATATCGTGTGGAGTCACACTGCATATTCTTAGTTTGGTGTATAATGCTAGAGAGGTTTTTTTTTTCCTTGGGGGGTGCATGTGATCAGCACAGGGCCAATCAGCACTGTCCAGACAGAGGGTCACGGGCAGGGGCGGACTGACCATCTGGGCACTCAGGCAATGCCCCAGGGTCCGGGGTCAGTAGGGGACCCCATGAGATTAGGTATTTGTGGGTGTGGTTTGTGTGGGCGAGGACACAGGGGCCCCATGATCTCCTATTGCCCAAGGGCCCCATGAGTTGTCAGTCCGTCCCTGGTCACGGGTCTTGAATCCTCCTAGAGTAAAATTAAAACTCCTCCTACAAGCTTTAACGTGTGCTCTGCTGGACCCTGATAGAAGTCACAAGACTGATAAGAAAAGGTATTTAGCAGTTTATAGTTACTAAAATTATGTAGTTCCATATTCTGTGTACTGTGGAAGACCAGATATAGTGAATGCAGGGTCCTGGGTTTAGTAACACTTTAATCACAGGAATCCGTGAGAAAATAAATAAGATACTGTACATCACAAAGTGGAAGCTACGCTTGGTTGCCTCCTCCTCCCTCCTCCCCTACCATATTTGACGCTTTTTGGTGGGGAGCAGGTACTTGGTTTTGACAGGTACCCGCTCCAACTTCCGGCTCCGTTCGCCACCGAAGTGAGACAGAAGTTCGGCCCCCTTCTCCCTCCCCCAGTCTCTAATATGCACAGTGGGCACCCAGCTGTGAAGCCACAAGCTGTCACAGCTTGGTGCCAACAGTTGTGATGCTGGCGCTGAGGAAAGAAGAGGCAGAGAAGGGATGGCGCAGGTGAGTACATCGCTGGACCCTGGGACAGGTAAGTGTGTGTTTTAGTAAAAGTCATCAGCTACAGTTTTTGTAGCTGCTGACTTTTAATAAACACAAAACTGACTGCAACTCCACTTTAAGCACGGACTGACCTTTAGAAAGAATGCAATAATTTCACTGCCAGCTGTAGACTTCTAAAAACAGGCCAAATGACTAAGAGGAAAAATGTAAAGATTTCCATTGGACACAATACATAATTTGACATTCTGTACAGGCATATTAGAACCAACCTGGTAATTATACTATTTGATAAATTGTAATTGTATGTAATTTGATAAATTCAGTTACAGATTTTGATGACAAGAAAGCCAGCTCTGAGTAAAATGCATCTTTGGAGCAAAGAATGTTATACAAGTACCTATTGCAGAAAGTATACCGTATTTGCCGGCGTATAAGGTGACTGGGTGTATAAGATGACCCCCTAATTTTCCAGTTAAAACATAGGTTTTGGGCTATACTCGCCGTATAAGACTACCCCCCTTCCGAGCCAAAACCATTTAAAAACATCAGGTTTGAATAAACATCAGATTTGATTAAATATGCACCCACTAATCTGTCAGTCCACTGGATGTGCGGTAATACTGTATGTACAGTAGCTTTGGCTACATACAGTATACCGCGCTGAGCCAATCACAGCGAGCGATGTATTCTATTAATGAATACAGAGCCTGCTCGGATTGGCTGAGTCAGAGAGGCGGGCTGATGGTGTCACAACCTCAGCCAATCCGAGCAGGCTCTGTATTCATTAATAGAATACATCGCTCGCCGTGATTGGCTCAGCGCGGTATACTGTATGTAGCCGAAGCTACCGTATATACAGTATTACTGCACATCCAGCGGGCTGACAGATTAGGGACATTCGTTTTAAGCCAGCTTGGCCCAAACGAACTAAAGGTTCATATTGTATACCCCGCGTATAAGACGTCCCAGGGGCAGACTGACCATTTGGAAACTCGGGCACTGCCTGAGGGCCTGGGGTCAGTAGGGGGCCCCATGAGATGCCCCTGGTACCTTTTTCATTGGCTTTTTTGAGTTTGAGCAAGGACACAGGGGTCCCATGATCCCCTATTGCCTGGGGGCCCCATGAGTTGTCAGTCCGCCCCTGAGATGACCCACGGGGTATGTTTTTAAGTATAAAAAGTCATCTTATACGCCGGAAAATACGGTAGATGTAAGAATGCATGGCAGGGGATTACAACACTACCCAGAGTGACAGAGTGACAGCTGCAGCATGTGCGCTATGCCAGAGATGCAAGGATTGTTGGTTATGTGTTATAGAAGACACTGGTAGTGATAGCAGAATTCAGTCTTTACTTGTGTGGCTTAAGTTACAAACATACAGAGCACATTGCAGCAGACTGTATAACAGACTCATTACTTCCTGAAGAGATGATAGAGAAGAAGAAAGAAGCAGCAAGTTTTACACATACACAACTAGTAACCTTTAGTGTATAGTGCCATCTACTGGTCAAGTGATATTACCACAGAATACTGTATATAGTACATTATAGTACATGCTGTTGCATTCCCAACACCCCTTCTCAACGGCATGTGCATAATTATATGACATTTAGTCTCTTTTGTAGAAAACAATGACGTTCCCTTGGCAAAGGTTTGGTGAGTGCGTCTGCAGTCATCTCCTCTGATGGGCAGTACTGGATGTCGATAACCCCTTGTTCTTGCATGTCTCTGAGCAGATGATATCTTACATCAATGTGCTTGGTTCTTGGGTTAATCTTCTCAGAGTGTGTAAGCTTTATGCATCCCTGATTGTCTTCAAAGATGGGTGTGGGTTGTGACATATTCAGTCCCATGTCTAGTAGAAGTTGACGAATCCAAATGGCTTCTTGACATACATGTGCTGCTGCTATGTATTCCGCTTCAGTTGAAGAGAGTGCAACAGTCACTTGTTTCCTTCTGTATCATATTTCACTTTAAAAGTCCATTTGCTTCCGATGGTTTTGCGACCGGGAGGGAGTTCTGTTAGTGACCAAGTTTTATTTTCTTGAAGTGATTTTATTTCTTCTTCAGCTGCTTTTCTCCACTGATCGGCTTCCCTTCTCGGCAAAGTTTCTGTCTTCCCAGGATGTTGGCTCCTATGTTTGATGTGTTTTAGAAGCGTATGATAACCTGCGGGGTGGTATCCCTTTTGTCATTCGAGAGGATCTTCTGATTTCTTGTTGTTCAGTGGGTTCTATTGGATTGTTGATTGTAAGTTCCACTTCTTGTTCTGGCTCTTGTCCTGCTTCGCATAAATCAGTGTCTCTTGCCGATTCAGCGCGTAAATCCTCTCCACATTTTTCAAGAATTGTATTATCTGGTGCTTCACTTTCATCAAAATAAACACTGCGGCTTACTGTGACCTTGTTGGTCTTTGGACAAAGGATTCTATATCCCTTACTCTGCTCACTGTAGCCAACTAGAATGCCTTCTATGGCTTTGTTCTCCAACTTGGAGCGTTTCTGACTTGGAATGTGGGCATATGCTTTACAGCCAAATACTCTGATATGTCCTATGTTGGGTTTTGATCCATTCCACATTTCATATGGTGTACTCTCAATAGCTTTTGATGGGAGCCTGTTTTGTAGGTATGTTGCAGTCATTATTGCTTCTCCCCAGTATTTGTTAGGTAAGCCAGCGTCCGTAATCATACATCTTGTCATTTCTACAAGAGTGCGATTCTTTCTTTCCGCTACACCGTTTTGCTCAGGAGTGTATGGTACGGTTGTTTGGTGTATAATACCTTGTTTCTTTAGGTATGATTCCATCTCTTTATTCATATATTCCCCTCCATTGTCAGTGCGTATTATTCCAGGTTTCCTTTGAAACTTGTTGCTTGTCATAGCTACAAACTCTTGAAGTTTTTCTAATGTCTCACTTTTGTGCTTCATTAGATACGTTATTGTGTACCTGGAATAATCGTCGATGAAAGTCAGTAAATACCTGTTCCCGCCAGGTGTGATGGTTTTCATTGGTCCGCACACATCACTGTGTATCAGTTCCATGGGTTTAATGGTTTTACTCTGACTGGTCTGTGGAAGAGAGGTTGGGGTGGCCTTTGCTTTGATGCAACACGTGCACTTGCTGAGTGTGTGGCAAGGCAATATTTTCATGTCTTCTGATAGACCTCTCTTTGCAAAGTCCTTTATAGCTTCTGGGTTTCGATGCCCCAGTCTTCTATGCCACAGGTGGATGCACTTGTCATGTGGGTTATGAGTTGCTGCATTAGCCTTCTCACTTTCAGTGATGAGTTTGTACAGATGTTCATTTAATATTCCTCTTGCTAGAATTTGCTTTCCATTTTGAATTGTGCAGTCATTACCTCTGAATTGGACAGTGAGTCCATTGCTTGCAAGGGTTTTAACTGATAGGAGGCTTCCTTCTAGGCTTGGAACATATAGAACATTCTTTACAAGGATGCTCTGCTTGCCCCCTGATGGCGTTTTGCAGTTCAGAAATCCCTGACCTTTACCTTCTGCTGTAATACTTTTCCCATTTGCTAGGAAGACTTTATCTTTTACACTAAAATCAATTTCTGTGAAGAATGTCTCGTCACTTGTCATGTGACTTGTTGCCCCTGAATCAATGTACCATCCATGTGAGGTACTATTCTGAGTCACTTTAAAAGTACCACTCCATGATGCACTTTCATTTTCTTTCATGACTGCTTTAGCTCTTTCTCTTGTGGGTAGCTCTCGCTTTCGCTGCTCAGCTTTCCAGATTGAACAGTTCTTTTTCAGGTGACCGGCCTTTTTGCAGCGACAACATACCCTGGTTTCTTTGCTTTGTCTTATGCCTTCATGCACCTTCAGAGCTGCCTCTGGTCTCTCGTTCTCTTCACTATGCAAATTTTCCTTTCTTCTGCTGTATTCATCAATTAATTTTCCCTTAACATATTCTAGCGTCAGTTCAGTTTCCGGTCTAGTTTCTAGAGCATTTATAAGGGCACTGTATGATTCTGGAAGGCTGCACAGAAGTAGCGCTACAACATGGTTGCCTTTTATTTCTTCACCAATTGCACCCAGCTGGTCCACAATTTCTAGCATAGCATTTACATGTTCACCCATTTCCTGCCCTTTTTCCAGCCTCATCTTGTACAGTTTGCGTAGCAGATATAGTTTACTGTTTAGGTTTGCATGTTCATGCAGTTTTTGTAATGCAGTCCACATACCTTTAGCTGTGCTTTCTTTCCTTATATGAATGAGTTGATCATCCTCCACTAACAGGCTTATGACTGCTTTTGCTTGCCTGTTTTTTCTGTCCCATTCTTCCGGGTTGTCATTGGGTCTGTGTGTATCTAGTACCTGCCACAAGTCATCTTTGGATAACAGCATTTCAAGCTTAAACTTCCATAGCTGGTAGTTGGTATTGTTGAGCTTTGCTATTGTAAACTTCATATCTGAAGCACTTGCCATCTTTCAGTGAATTGGATTGTAAATGCAGCACTTACTTGCTTGTAGTTCTCCTTTTTCCAGTGTCTGGAGCTGGACCCATAACCTGTTGGTTATGTGTTATAGAAGACACTGGTAGTGATAGCAGAATTCAGTCTTTACTTGTGTGGCTTAAGTTACAAACATACAGAGCACATTGCAGCAGACTGTATAACAGACTCATTACTTCCTGAAGAGATGATAGAGAAGAAGAAAGAAGCAGCAAGTTTTACACATACACAACTAGTAACCTTTAGTGTATAGTGCCATCTACTGGTCAAGTGATATTACCACAGAATACTGTATATAGTACATTATAGTACATGCTGTTGCATTCCCAACAAGGATTATATTGCTGGTGTTCGCACAGTCTCTGTTGTAAGATGTAGGGAGCTCCTACTTGTAAACAATGCCAAGAGTTCTGGAGAGGCAGAGATCTGCTTACTGGCAGAAGTTCCAAGACTGTCAATAGCAGTCATTGTATGATGTACTGTATGGATTATAAATCATATCACAATAAAGTAAATCTATACATTATATCCATATTGTATAAATCCAGCACAAAAAATTGTTTTCTGATATTTAAAAGTGAGAAAACAATCTATTTGTTATGTAGTTAGTTAGTTAAGATGTCAGCTCTACATAACACAAAAACAGAACCTCTGCAAGTTTTTACCACTCTGTGGCCTTATTGTAAGATTCCTGTCACTTCACATTGCTATGAAAGTGTGTCACCAAGACAAAAATAGGAACTGTCAGGGAATGGGAAGATCGCCGCTGCGATCGAATCTGCACATGCGTAGAATCCTGACAAAACGTACAGGCAGGCAGGCACTAGGACCCAGGCGTGCCTGTCACAAATGACGGGCTAGGCAAGCACTAGGACCCAGGAGTGCCTGTCAGGAGTCGGGTGGACTATTTAAACCCGGCTCTTGCAATGCTCAAGTGCCATATGGTCTTATCTGTGTTCCTGAGTTCCTGTGAGTAGATTGTTTGTTGCCGAACCTGCCTGACCCTGATTTGCTGTCCGTCTCCTGCTCTGATCCCTGGCTTTGTCTGACCATTCTCCTGCTTAACCCTGTACGTTCTGACCTCCTGCTAACGAACCCGGCTTGTGACCTGTTTATCCCTCTGCCTGCTGATTTTGTACTACGCCGCCACCACTGTTACCGACCCGGCTTGCCTGACGCTGCTCCTGTTACCTCCTCACATCAGACTCTCACCTGCTATACACCTCCAACGGTGCTTCTACCACAGCTGGGTGAACCCAGGGGCCGCGACCTGGTCTCGGCCTGCTCCAAGTCCATCCCCACCATCAGGGGCCCTGGTGAACAAGCAGGTCGGAGCTTAGATTCCGCGCCTTGGGGGAATCCAGTCTGTGGAGTGCTAGAGGCTACCGCAGTGGGGTCCCTGACAGAACCATACGGCCATGTCAGAGTCTGGAGGAGGACCTTCACCCTGGGAAGAGATGTGCCAACATCTGGCGGCACTCACACAGGCAGTGAAGACCCTGGAAGAGGGATACAAGCACCTGGAGGGACAGGTCCAGAGCCTGGCCGCACCAACACCCACAACTCCAGGCCCAGTGGGTGCGTCTCTGACCATGGGTGCAGCGGGGTCTGCAGTTGGAGCAGCATTTACCATCCCCCCGCCAGAGCCAAGAGTGCCGACCCCTGAGCGGTTCAGTGGGGAACGAGGGAAGTTCAAGGCCTTCCAAAATTCCTGCCAGCTGTACTTTGACCTGCAACCCCGGACCTTCTCTTCTGAATCGGTGAAGGTAGGATTTGTCATATCCTTGCTGCAGGGGGAGCCCCAGGGATGGGCTCATCGCCTGATGGAGGCCCACCACCCACATTTAAATACTGTCACCACATTCTTTAAGGCGATGGCACAACTGTACGATGACCCGCATCGAGCCGCCTCGGCCGAAGCAGCTCTCTATTCATTACAACAGGGACACCGGGCAGCGGAGGACTATGCCGCTGAGTTCAGGCAATGGAGTGGAGACACACAGTGGAATGATGCAGCTTTACGCCACCAGTTCCGGTTGGGACTGTCAGAACCATTGAAGGACGAGTTAGCGAGAACAGAAATTCCAGACTCCTTGGAAGGTTTAATCGATCGGGCCATACAGATCGATCGCCGACTGCGGGAAAGGAGACAGGAGAGGTCCAGCCAGGGGCAGAGAACTTCATGGATGATGCCCAGAGTACCAGTCATGCCAAGGGTCAGTGTCGGCAGTCGGAGCTCCGAACCGTCCGAGGGGGCCGAGCCTATGCAACTCGGCCTGATGCGGCCTACTCTTTCTACTGAGGAACGACAGAGGCGTCGAGCCAATAACCTGTGTCTTTACTGCGGAGCAGCGGGTCATATGGTGCGTTCCTGTCCGAAGAAAGACTGTAAGTTCTCTTCTATTCCTTTTAATATATCTGCTGTATGTGAAGGCAACCCCACTCACTTGGCTGTACCTGTGTCCTTTCAGCTTCCCGGAGGAAGCACACAGGTGATGGCTATCATTGATTCTGGGGCCTGTAGTTGCTTTTTCGATCTCGGTTTCGCTACCCAGCACCAAATACCGTTGCTCGCCAAAGAACACAGGGTGAATATTTTTCTGGCGGATGGGTCTCGGATAAAATCGGGGACGGTAGACCGGGAAACCCCTCCTATACATACCACAGTGGCGGGTTATCACCAGGAGTTTCTCCGCTTGGACGCCATCGCGTCCCCCCTATTTCCAGTTATTCTGGGGCTCCCTTGGCTACGAGCTCACGACCCCCAAATTGACTGGAAGACCGGGTCAATCCAGTTCCACTCACGATACTGTCAGGAACATTGCCTACCTAGGGCATCACTAGATACCCCGGCCTTATTAACTGTAAGCTCCGAGGCCAAGTTAACTCAGATGGTACCTGCAGCTTACCACAAATTCCTAGACGTGTTTAGTCCACGGGGGGCAGAGGTTCTTCCCCCACATCGGGCCTATGATTGCCCCATCGATCTGCTCCCGGGCTCCGAGATTCCTTTTGGCCGCATTTTTCCCTTATCTGAGCGGGAACTAGGGGCTTTAAGAGAATATATTGATGAGAGCCTCCGGAAGGGATTTATCCGCCCTTCCACATCCCCGGCCGGGGCAGGGATTTTCTTTGTTGAAAAGAAGGACGGATCCCTAAGACCGTGTGTTGATTACAGAGACCTCAATAAGATTACTGTCAAAAACCGCTACCCCCTTCCTTTGGTCCCAGAATTATTTCAGAGATTAAGGACGGCATCCATCTTCTCCAAGTTGGACCTCAGGGGTGCCTATAACTTGGTTCGGATACGTGAGGGAGACGAGTGGAAAACAGCGTTTCGCACTCGGTTCGGACATTTTGAATGTCTTGTCATGCCTTTTGGGCTATGTAATGCACCGGCCACCTTCCAGCACTTTGTCAATGACATTTTCAGGGACTTTCTGGATATCTTTGTCATTGTCTATTTGGACGATATCCTGATATTTTCCTCTTCCCTGGAAGCACATCGGGGACATGTTAAGAGTGTGCTGGAACGTCTCCGTCAGCATGGCCTTTATGCGAAAGCCGAGAAATGCTGCTTTGAACAGGAAAGCATTTCATTTCTTGGTTTAATAATCTCCACTACGGGGATCGCTATGGACCCACAAAAAATCTCAGCTATCCTGGAATGGCCTGCCCCCACGGATAAGAAGGGAGTTCAGAGATTTATTGGATTCGCCAATTTTTATAGAAAGTTCATAAAGAACTTCTCAGGCCTGGTAGCGCCCATTACCCAGCTCACCAAGGTAGGAGTTCGTTTCCAATGGACTCCAGCTGCAAAGGTAGCTTTTGACGCATTGAAAAAACTATTTACAACGGCTCCCATTCTGAGCCACCCTGACGCATCCCTACCCTACATACTAGAGGTAGACGCATCAGAAGTGGCTGTTGGAGCAGTATTGTCACAGAGGGTAGGGGCCAAGGAGCTAATGCATCCAGTGGCTTTTTTCTCCAGGAAGCTATCCCCTTCTGAAAGGAACTACGATATTGGGGATAGGGAGTTACTAGCCATTAAGACAGCTCTGGAGGAATGGCATTATCTGCTAGAGGGGGCCCTACACCCCATTCTGGTCTATACTGACCACAAAAACCTGGAGTATTTAAAAACAGCCAAACGCCTCCGTCCATGCCAGGCCAGATGGGCACTGTTTTTCGCGAGATTTAGTCTTCACATAACGTATCGTCCTGGGTCAAAGAACACTAAGCCTGATGCCCTTTCTCGGATGTTCGAGGATCCTAGGGAGACGCCCCAGCCAGACACCATCCTGCCGGCAGGTAGCTTTCTATTGCTACAGTCAGAACTACTGTCTAAATTGCAGGCGGCCTCCAACCGGGTTCCTGACCTGCCTGGGGTCTCCCTGCTGAACAAGGAGGGTCTCTTTTGGAGAGGGGAACAGGTCGTGGTACCCAAGGAGGTCCAATCCCTGGTGTTGGGGTTTTGTCATGACCATCCCCTAGCAGGACACTTCGGGATACATAAGACGTTAGAGCTGACACGACGCACATTTTGGTGGCCAAACATGGCCAAGGACTGTGAAGCATATGTGAAATCTTGCCCCGTCTGTAACCGAAACAAACCCACCAGAGACAAGGCCTGGGGCCTATTGAAACCACTGCCAATACCTGACCGACCTTGGAGTATGATCTCGTTAGATTTTATTGTTGACTTGCCACCCTCACGAGACCACACTGTGATCTTTGTGGTTGTGGACCGCCTGTCTAAAATGGCCCATTTTCTGCCACTAGCCAAGACACCATCAGCTTCCGAAACAGCCCAAGTATTTATCAAAGAGATTGTGAGGAGTGCCAAAAGAGATTGTCTCGGACCGTGTAGTACAGTTTACTTCCAGATTCTGGAAAGCATTATGTGAGGGGCTGGCAATTAAGTTATCTTTCTCGTCAGCATATCACCCCCAGACAAACGGGCAGACAGAACGAACTAATCAAACGCTTGAGCAATACCTGAGATGCTATACATCTTTCCTGCAGGATGACTG
Organism: Staurois parvus; assembly: GCF_062004578.1. NCBI lineage: Eukaryota > Metazoa > Chordata > Amphibia > Anura > Ranidae > Staurois > Staurois parvus. The sequence continues at coordinate 16,889,713 of NW_028317810.1, forward strand.
GCTGACACTTCTACCAATGGCAGAATTTGCATATAACAATGCGAATCATTCTGCCACCAACCAGTCCCCGTTTTTCCCTAATTATGGGTTTCACCCTACCTTCCTGCCAGACCTGGTTCCTGAGAACTCAGTCCCAGCGGCCCAGGACACCTTAGAATTCTTCACTGCCAATAACAAGCTACTACAAGAGACAATGGCTAAGGCCCAAGAGGACAGTAAAAGGTTCTGTGACAGGAGGAGAAAGGGAGAATTGGCTATACATCCTGGGGATCGGGTTTGGTTGTCAACGGTCAACCTGAAACTGACTTGCCCGTCCAGAAAATTGGCACCCAAGTTTGTGGGGCCCTTCCAGGTAGAACGTAAGGTTAACGAAGTAGCGTTTAAATTGACTCTCCCTGAATCCCTCAAGATACACCCAGTCTTCCATGTATCGTTGTTGAAGCCTGTGGTTGCAGACCCCTTTTTAGACCGCAGGTCTAGACCTCCAGAAGCCATAGACATCAATGGGGAGGAGGAATTTGAGGTGGAAGCAATTTTGGATTGTAGGAGGAGGGGTGGTCAGGTACAATATTTAATTAAGTGGAAAGGCTATGGGCCGGAGGAAAACTCGTGGGAACCTGCCCAGAACGTCCATGCCCCCAGATTGATGCGGGAATTCCTACGTAACCAGCCTCAAAGGAGGAATTGGGTGGGCATCCGGAGGCTGCCCGTAAGGGGGGGGCAATGTCAGGGAATGGGAAGATCGCCGCTGCGATCGAATCTGCACATGCGTAGAATCCTGACAAAACGTACAGGCAGGCAGGCACTAGGACCCAGGCGTGCCTGTCACAAATGACGGGCTAGGCAAGCACTAGGACCCAGGAGTGCCTGTCAGGAGTCGGGTGGACTATTTAAACCTGGCTCTTGCAATGCTCAAGTGCCATATGGTCTTATCTGTGTTCCTGAGTTCCTGTGAGTAGATTGTTTGTTGCCGAACCTGCCTGACCCTGATTTGCTGTCCGTCTCCTGCTCTGATCCCTGGCTTTGTCTGACCATTCTCCTGCTTAACCCTGTACGTTCTGACCTCCTGCTAACGAACCCGGCTTGTGACCTGTTTATCCCTCTGCCTGCTGATTTTGTACTACGCCGCCACCACTGTTACCGACCCGGCTTGCCTGACGCTGCTCCTGTTACCTCCTCACATCAGACTCTCACCTGCTATACACCTCCAACGGTGCTTCTACCACAGCTGGGTGAACCCAGGGGCCGCGACCTGGTCTCGGCCTGCTCCAAGTCCATCCCCACCATCAGGGGCCCTGGTGAACAAGCAGGTCGGAGCTTAGATTCCGCGCCTTGGGGGAATCCAGTCTGTGGAGTGCTAGAGGCTACCGCAGTGGGGTCCCTGACAGGAACACAGGGAAATAAAAGTACTCTTTTTAGTAATGTAAAGGAGAGCTGTAAATCACTTTTGATATACAAAAAGGTGCAGCGCTAAAACACAAATGAATAAACGTATATATATACACGTACATAAAATCATACAAAGATATAAAGTGACACTGTGCACTCATATATATGCCACTGGATTTGTGGCTGGTATAACGTGAAGAAAAATGCTATATCCAAGAATAAGTCCAACGTGAAGGTGTGAGCAAGATCTCAACCGATCTACTGATTTCCAAACGACACAGACTGTGCACACGGTGAAACAATTAGGATACAGACTGCGCACTCACCAGATGCGCAACCTTTATGCGCATTTGTATAATATAGGGACTTCAAATATCTCATCAGAGGTCTGGTCAGATCTGGTCAGGTCTCCTTCGCTATCCCACGCTTTGCACTCAGCCTTCTCATTAAGTGATGACCACTCTGTGGATGTAACTGGCTCCCACAGGAGCTCAGAAAAAGCAGAGGAGGCCAGTAGTGCAGTATGTCTTAGGATGTTTATTCCCACTCACAAACAGATACTTATTAGGTACAAAGCAAGGAATGAATGAAGTACTGACCCGATATAAAGTTGCCGCTGGGACCCCTCGTGGTGCCGGCGGTATAGCGTCAAACAGCTGCAGCCTGACCCGGACGCGTTTCGAGCAAATGCTCTTAGTCATACGGTTTTGGCTATCAGCTGCTGACGCCGTACTGTCCCTTAAATAAGGGAAATGGCGTGTGCGTCGTTACCACGCGCCATTTTCCCGAAGATAGATGTCCTCGAAAATGGCGCCATTTTGGCGTAGTCCGACTAACCGCGCATGCACAAGCATACGTCGGATCATGAGGGACATCTATATAGGATCACCAGAGACAGGAATGTTGCCATAGAAACAGTACACACTAAATACAATCCCGAAAATCGCTCAAACTAAGTGTATAGAGTTTATCAAAAAGGGGTGTGTTATTAAAACAATATTATAAAGTGCACTCTTTTATGCACCAAAATTATGCTAAAGAGATTCAGTTATGCTTTAAAGAGAAACAGACTTTATTACCCAGGTTCACGGATAAAAACCATAATTTTTGAGATTATATCCAAATATATGGCAACATATACCTCAGGTGATCCTATATGCATAATATGTTAAAAAACACATCCCATCAAAAGATCTTTTCTCTTATACTACCATAAAAAAGATCATCATTCTAAAATGCAATATAATGGATATTCATAGATACGTTAAAAATAAAATATATGTCACACGAATCTCATATTGTGTGACACCATCCAATTGGTATAATCCATTAATATTAGCTGTCCAATAAATATATATGACCCCACAAAAAACAAAGCAAGGTATTGGGTCCCCCCAAAATTCTATATGAATTTTAGGTAGGAACCTCACACATGCACCATACCAGACCACATGGCCTCAGCATGGGGGGGGGGAGGGGTGGTACCCATGGGGATGAAGACGAGGGCCTCCTCCCCATAGCCCAAGAATTGTGGGGCCTGCAATAATTAGGGGGAACCCAGATATTCGCACCCCCAACACCAGTTAGACTTGTTATCCCTGTCTTTCACAAATTTGGGTCTAGCCTTGCTAATTAAAGTTGTCTTTCTGCTGGACAATTTTAAACTACTATGTTATCTGTGATCTCTTAATTCCTAAAGAGAGTTTGCTACAAATTGGTCAGGAGCAGGACAATTTTACATCAATGAGAACAGGGACAGCCACAGTCAACCAATTGTTATTGGTCAATTGTTATCTGCTGGTCTATTCCCATTTGATAAAAAAGTACTTGTTCTTGCACTACCTGAAAAATACTTTTTTTTTCAAATACAATTGTTTATTGCTTTTGGCCTTTCTGGTTTTCACAGGCTGCAGGTTTGACTGCTCTCCCCTGCCTTTTAGAAAACTGCAGATTGTTCTGGAACATAGGTGTGGAGCAAGCCAAAGAGGCAGCATGAATATTTATATGACTTCAGCCAATCCCTGGCTGGTTGAAGATGGCGGCTAGGAAGGTGTGTAAACAGGGTGAAAGGTAGAACAGCATTGTCTTCCTGCCAAAGGATTCCACCTGTTAAGGTGCGAAATGGCTACCCCTCACCTCAAGCTACTCTTCATCAAGGTCCCAGCTAAGGCTTGCTGGGGAGCCTATACTTCAGTCCTTTTTTGGAGTTACTTTGATCTCTGATCACAAATTCTCTCTCTCTCACTGGAATATGGTCTACTGGTATTGGAAGGATGTAGTCAGTTACCCAAAGGACATAGCGAGTATTGATCTGACCTGGAATTTTCTATTTTGTGTCTGTGCACTATACGGATTGCTGGGCCATGTAGTTCCTCTCTTGAGGGGTACTAGTCTCCTCTAGTTTGTGAAAGACTGTTTGCTAAGCCTGGGCTAAGTAGTTTCTCTCCTAAGAGATTCATACTGGCAGCCTCTTCAGTGTTAGTGTGGGAGAACTGTTCTTGAACCACTTCCAGTCCACCCTGTAGCAGAAATACTAAACGCATTTTCTCTCCTGAGGGGTACACACCCCTGGCCTCTACTACTCTCTCACAAGAGGATTTTTTTCAGAAGACAGAAGACCTTTGTTCCTGAAGTACAGTTATAGTAAGCCTCCTGTTTGTACATAGTTCTGGAGTAAACCAATTCATTTACATGTATTGGGATTATTTTTTAGCAAAGACATGTAGCAGAATACATTTTGGCCTAAATTTATGATGAAATTTAATTTTTTTACATTTTTTACTGGACATGTTTAATAGCATAAAGTCAAAAATATTTTTTTTCTCAAAATTGTCGGTCTTTTCTTTTTCTTGCGCAAAAAATAAAAACCGCACAGTCGATTAAATACCACTGAAAGAAAGCTCAATTCGTGGGAAAAAAAGGATGTACATTTCATTGGGGTGCAGCGTTGCATGACTGAACAATTGTCAGTTAAAGTAACGCAGTCCCGTAACACAAAAAATGGCCTGGTCAGGAAGGGGGTAAATCAGGAAGGGGGTAAGGCAAGTGGTTAACCTGCAAGTAAAGCGTTTTCCCTCCTGACGAGTACACACCCCTGGCCTCTACTACTCTCTCACAAGAGGATTTTTTTCAGAAGAAAGAAGATCTTTGTTCATGAAGTACAGTTATAGTAAGCCTCTTGTTTGTACATAGTTCTGGACTATCCCATAGAATTCCCTATCCCTATCCAAGTAACACCCCCCCCCCCCCAAAAAAAAAAAACCTAGACTGTTCATTGAGCCAATTTGAGTGACTGTTACTGTGTGCCTGGATGCCTCTGCACTAATTTGGAGAGAAGAACCTGGGACACAAATCAGGGGGCCCTTTAGAGGGTGAGTGCTACACTAGTATCCAATGCTGCAAAAGAATCAATTGCACAGTTAATGGAAGGTCAGTGACATAGGCCTTTCATTGACTGCAATTAATTTTTACCCTGCATGCATAAGGACAGAAATTCTATAGCTGTTTCAAAACTCTGCTACCAAATTGCACGTGTGACATGGGCTTTATACTCTGAATGATGTGATTCAGCTCTTAGATTGTAAGCTCCAAGGAGCAGGGCCCTCCTTTTCCTCTTGTATTAAACTGTATTGTTGCTGTATTGTCTCCTATTATATTGTAAATCGCTGAGCAAACTGCTGGCGCTATATAAATCCTGTATAATAATAATTATTATTATTTCCAAACAAATGGAATGATTTTTAACTTTTCGTACACTAACTAACCAATTTAAAAAAAAACCCTAACAGGATAATTATAGTAAATTCTTCTATGTGGCAAGGAACATTAGGGATAAATTCCAGGTTTGATTGCTAAAATCAGCCCCATCAGCCAGGAAAAACATATGGAGATCTGCCAACAGACGAATTGCACTGAAATAGAAACATTGAAATAGAGTAGAACTTATACAACAAAACAGACGGCAGGCACCCAGTAATATAAAAGCATTTTACCTATGCAGTAACAAAGAGACAGATATATCATTGTTTGTAACTTGTGCAATATATTACTTTTTTTGTTTCTAGGTTTAGATGTCTTAGAATCCTTTTCACTGTATTCAGAAATGTAATAAAACTGCTTATTTAACAAAGATTTTATTGCATAGTGCAAACAGGTGCTTTCAGTAAAGGACAATCCGCTAAGATGAGCAGACTGGTCACTGTGACTTTTATATCCTTTTGGTACACTTGCACAACTCATCACAAAATCACAAACTAAAAAAATCACAAATGTATGTTCTAGATTTCTAATGTCCTGTAAAATGCACAGCTTCCACATCATTTTGCAGGCCTGAGAAACGAAGATTTTATGTCCCATAGTGTTATTATGTTTTTCTAATTAGTCTTTTTTTTTTTTTTTTTTGAGTTACAAAACACCTATTGTAGGATCTGTGCTCATGATCTCAGCCTATTGTTCTGTAAATTGACTTCTACATTTCAAGGAAGGACAGAAGATGTCATTGCATTAATTTGAATAAAACCTGCTTTCTCTTTTGGTCTTTGGTCTAGAGTGATTTTTTTATATGAAATAAATGGGTAAATCTGCACTGTCCTTGAACTTAAAAGGGTTTGCTGGCAATGAACCATTTCTTCTACACCACATTCATTGCCAACAATGCACAAAGGCCCAGTGTCCCTGTGTGTTTGTAAGAAGGTCTTTAGTGTATTCAATCCCAGTCCAGCTTTGCATGCTAACTAGCTGCTCTATAGAAAAAAAGTGGTGAGCCCAACAGGAAGTTGAAACTATTTGAGATTTTTCACTGTTGTCTTTTCAAAGAACTTTCCATTTAAATTCTGAAGTTTTTATTCTGCCTTGTACTATGGAGTGTTATCAAATTTCAGTATGCAGGTCTTGGCTAGGTCAGGTAACTGTGTTTTAGGTAGGTTTAAATGAGTAGACAGATAAAGGAACTGGAATAATAAAAGAACCCCCTAATGGATAAAATCTACTGCTAAACCGAAGATTTTTAATAGTACAATTAGCAGAATAGCAGTGTTACCTTGATGGTATCTCAAAAGAATCAGTGCTTTGAGAGTGAATGAGTATAAACCTCGCTTGGAGGTGTACCTTTATTGCTTTAAAAGGATCACAATATGTGAGGTAGGCTGGGCAAGGTGGAGGACCCATTCGCTCCTTCGATGTAATGATGTAGGGCAGAGAGAGCTCCTGTGCCCTGGTGGTGAAACATGAGACTGTGGCATCCCGGAGCAAATGGGTCCTCCACCTTGCCCAGGCTACCTCACATATTGTGATCATTTTAATGCAATAAAGGTACACCTCCAAGCGAGGTTTATACTCATTCACTCTCACAGCGCTGATTCTTTTGAGGTATTCGGATTCACTATGTAAGTGTTCATTACAGCAGCAGCGAGGAGTTATGTCTTATATACCTTTCTAATCACTACATGGATGGCTCTTACTGCGCTTGGAATAGTTGGCAGTTCTTACCTTGATGGTAACTACTACATTTACAATCACCCACAGGCTTTCTCAATAGGCAGAGCCACTTTGTGTCACTATTGTATTAAGCGGTGCTGCTACAACACTGCTTACATGGTTGACAAAAGTATCCCGTTAAATTTTATTGCAATCCTAGTGGCAGCAAGTTAACACGAGAACGGATTCCACCTGTAGACCTTTTCAATAAGGGCATTCCAGGCATTACATGAAATACCAAAATCATCGCTGGTCTCTTCCATGATGAAGTCTGCAACCTTCAGCATTACTTCATTCAACTAGGGAAGATAAAATGCAAATGCTGCAGGGTGGAGTTCCAGGAATGGGTAAAAACCCGAGCTAATTTGTCCTAATCCTCCCAACTCTTGGCTGCATGGATGTAGGCATGTGCAGTTTGCCTTCTCCATAGCAGGTGGCACTTGACTGGAGTGGTACCACAGCCTGGAGAGGAAGTAAGAGAAACCTGGTTTCTTTATGGTTTCCTGGGCCCTGAAGGCAGCATTCTGGTTGGCTACTCTGCATTCTGGTGACCATTGGTGGCCATCTTGGGTCAGCAGAGCCTTTATTAGTGCCTGCTCCCAGGTTTTGGCATGCATTTTGCAAAGTGACTAGAGTAGGGAAAGAGCACCCACCTGGCAGGGAAGGTGATAGCAGCAGGGAAAGGTTTCAAATGAGTAGGGACATAGTAGGGACTTGCAATCCTGCACTGTAGCCTACCCTTTGGGACCCGACCAGCCAGGCTGCATTCCACACTCTGAAGACAGATGCTGTCAGTGCATCTTTGCCCGCTGCCTCTCTGCCAAGAACTGAACTGTGAGTGTTTACCTAAGAGGTGCTCGCCTGCTGGGGATGGTTGTAAGTAGCATTTTCTGTAATACAAGTTCTAAGTTCACCTGCAATCTTACTCTGTGTCTTTACTGCTGCCGCACCACTCTGCACTTCCCCACATGCATGGCTTGTTTTGGAGGCCGGAATTGAGAAGCATTGTATGTCATCACGGCATCCATCTTCTGATTTTCTAAATGCATTAATTCCGAACCACTGTGGTAATGGAGTCAGGCAATGCCAGATTTGTTGAGTACTGATGGTATACACATTGGTTGCTGGCACTCTGCATACCTTAATGCGTATATGTGCCCATATTGCATAATGTTGTTTGGCATCCCTGCATTTCCTGGTCTAAACCATTATCTCTGTCTTCACCTATTATCATAATAAAGTTTTCTTAAAATATACTGGGAACTGAACACTGAATTAAATGAAGATTTCCATTCTTTTTAAAATACATTTATTGGGATTGGATTTTAATGAGTTAGACATCCTGATCATACATATTGGAAAATCTTATATTTATTTAAAAGGTTGCCATACTTCTTGTTTACAATCTATTGCTATACATTTGCAAGTATTTTTGCAGTTTATTGAATCTATTTAATCCATACAATAAAAATAGTATAAGAAAAAGCTGGCATTGGTATATTGCCTTTGTTTTTTAGATCACTATTGATTGTATTCATAATTGAAAGCTGGTTGAGAGCTGTTGAAATTACAAAAAATAATACACATGTATGGGTAGCTTTAGGGCGCAAATGGCAGTAGTAGGTGAGACACTGGGGTTTAGTTATTAAAGCTTGAGAGTGCAAAATCAAGCTCACTTCTGCATAGAAACCAAACAGCTTCTAACCTCAGCTTGTTCAATTAAACGTTGGCAATAAAACCTGGAAGCTGATTGCTTTCCATGCAGAAGTGAGCCTGATTTTGCACTCTCCAGATTTAATAAATAAACCCCACTCTGGTTTATTACACAGTATACAATTATGTATTACATTGAACCCAAAAAGGTGAGCATTTGTAGGTGAAACAATCCATTTTCATGTTATCAACATACCCAAGAATGACTTGTAGCTGGATCTTGATGGAGGAAAATTCAGTATGAGCCATATACAAAAATTATACGATGATATATAGCTTTCTGGGTCACATGCAATGACAGTAGGTGAGCTGAACAGTATTAACACCCTGATCACATTGGGTGCGACTTGGCATGCGATTTGCATGCCATGCGACTTGTAAATCGTACGCCAAGTCGCACCCTATTGTCTGCTATTAGAGCGGTCATTACGGTGCAGTTCCAACTTGGTCGAAGCCGCACCAATTTCTACAGTAGTGCATGCACTACTTTTGGTGCGATTTGCATAGACATTTGTGTCAGATGTCTAGCAAATTGCACCTCAAATCGGCAAGTCACCCGACTTTGAAATCGTGCGACTTCACTGTAAGTCGCATGATTTCAAAATCGGCTTTGATGTGACTGGGGTGTTAAGGTTATGTGCACAAGGCTTGTATTTCAGACATTATTCTCACCAAAAATACATATTCTTCTGCAGTGTGAATCATCATCTTCATACTAACTTCCTCTAGTTATAACCATAAATATCATTATTTTATGAAGCATTCCATTTGGGTTTAAATTATTTATGAGTTTTTGTCTTACTATTTCATCGCAATCAGTACATGAAGTATTTCATTTCTATCTGAGGCTTGTCTTCAGGACATGCTAAGTTTGGAACTGCCATAACAGCATACTGTTTTGGTGTACTTTGCATAACGTGAATGACATGTTCACTGCCATCTCACTTACTTTTGTGTAACCACATTTGACAGCATCACTTGACAGAACTATTAATATCTGAAATGGCTGCATATCATTACCAGAGTACAATGTGATAAAGAAAAAAATAAATTTCTGTAAAACATTTTTTGCCATTTAGGGCCTTACATGCCTCTAGCTGAAAGAACGTATATACTGTATCTTAGAATTTTAGCTCCTGTACATGATGGCCACTTCTTCCACTCAGCTGGTATAGCTGAGCAGATCTAAGGGGCGAAATGTGGTACTTGTAGCGCACCGTGGCGAAAAGTGCGTGTGGTCTGCAAAAGCATGGTTTAAAGATAACAGCATGGGGTCATTACTGCTAAACCTTGGTGTTGGTGCACTAGACACACTTAGGGAGCTGTCAGATATATTATCTGTGGCTGCTCTGTAGACTCATGGCAGATGGCCATACATCCAGGCAGAGGCAACACATTTCTGGTGAAAACCCCTTTTGTCAAACCTACCTATTGTGAATAAAACAGTGATTGTATTCCAGAACACTAGTGAACTACAGGGTGTGGTGTCACTATAGGGCTTTACTTCCTACTTGAAATTAATAGAAAAAAGGACGATCAAGCACAAAATAGTTTTACAGCAATAGGATACCAGCACTGGCAGACTACATGGCACAGCAAAGCCACACATATCATAATATACCAGCAGCACTTGGAGAACAAGGCACAGGATAGAAAAAAATACCCATGTGTATAAGGGACACACCATCATAAAAAATATGTATATAAGAGACACTTGTTCATAAAAAATATGTACTGTATATAAGGGACATGCTATCATACAAAATATGTATATAAGGGACACTCATGTTAAAAGGAACATATAGTAAATATATAGTATAGAAAATGATTTTTAATGTGCTCTCTTATGTAACAAAGAGATGTGATTCACCTGCTCCATAATACTGGAAAAGACATTGTTTGTCACCAAACTGTTCGTCACCCAACTGGATGGTTGGGAGGAGTTGCTCTCGGAGGATGTTTTTGTACCATTCTTTATTCATGGCTGTGTTCTTAGGCAAAATTGTGAGCCACTCACTTGGCTGAGAAACAATCCCAAACATGAATGGTCTACGGATGCTTTACTGCTGGCATGACACAGGACTGATGGTTGTGCTCACCTTTTTTCCTCCGGACAAGGTTGTTTCCAAACAATCGGAAAGGGTATTGATCAGAGAAAATTACTTTACCCCAGTCCTCAGCAGTCCAATTTCTGAATATCAGTCTGTCCCTAATGTTTTCTCTGGAGAGAAGTGGCTTTTTTGCTGCCTTTCTCGACACCAGGCCATCCTGGTGTCAAGAAGGGCACCTTCTTGACACCTGCCTGCTGCCATTCCTGAGCAGGCTCTGCACTGGTGGTGCCTGGAGAATCACTGACATGATGTCAGCTGGTCCTTTTGTGGCAGGGCTGAAATGCAGTGCAAATGTTGTTTTCAAGATTAAGTTAATTTTTATGGCAAAGAGGGACTTTGCAATTAATTGCATCTCATCTAATCACTCTTCATAACATTCTGGAGAATATGTCATCATAAAAACTGAGGCAGCAGACTTTGTAAACATTAATATTTAAGTCATTCTCAAAACTTTTGGCCAGGGCTGTACATTTAGGCCATGGTACAAAACATCCCTGGTACACTTCCTCCACAATCTCATTACTGCAACCTTTATCTAAAAAATGTTGGCAGTGAGAATTCTACTCTGAGGTATATAATTTCCATTATGAGCACAGTTCTTCCTGAGGCGACAGAACTGACTTTTAGGTATAGTGCTAATATATTTATTAATAGGTACTATTACTGTATATTACACGAGCAGAGCCTTTGCAGGACATGAACCCTGTACACAAGACAGCAGGAGTAGGGTGAAAATGTGAGACAGTCCCACACAATCCAGAACTTTTGGGAGGTATGCAAAGAGCTTTTTCAGAAGTCAGCCATAGTTTTACATTCCATCTACGCAATACCGGTTGTTCGGATGTCCCAGGAGATTGACCCTTGTCTGTTGGGCCTTGTAGACTCCTTGGGGAATGTAACCAAACCATTGCTTAGTATCTTGTTCTCTTCTGCTAGGAAGGCCATTGTTCTTCATTGGAAATCCCCTATACTGCTGACCCTTATTCAGTGGAGGTCAACTGTAAATGCTGTTGTGCTCTTGTACAAGGCCAAATATAACAGCAGAGGATGCCCCTTTAAATTTGAGAAAGTTTGACACCTATGGCTAGAGAACACTGATACTGCTGTTCTGTCCTGACCTTTTTGATTATAATTAGGAGCCTGACCAATGCCCTAAGCAAATTAGTCCCTCATAAACTAATTTACCCTCTTATTTTGTATTGAGCTCCTCTAAGACTTTGTCTTGTTGCCTTTATGGGATTGTTGTGGGGTTTGATGACTATTCCTCTAGACTACCTTATTGAAATGTACCTATGAGTTGACTAATTTACCTTCTTATTTTGTATTGAGCTCCTCTAAGACTTTGTCTTATTGCCTTTATGGGATTTGTGAGGTTTGATGACTATTCCTCTAGACTACCTTATTGAAATGTACCTATGAGTTGACTTTACTGCCATGTCTCCTGCTTTATGAGATGACTGGACATTCTGTGTACAATGTATTACCTTGATTGTTGATGATTTTGATGGTGTTGTCGGAAGGGGTAGAGTGCAGATTCTTTTGTTAGTCTGTCTATTCCTAATGGTTTTCTGTAGTGAACTTTATTGGTTCTTTGTATCTTCTATTTTGTACTCAATAATAGAATGCAAAAAGTCAATCATAGCTGTCTGTATTTTAATTTTGGAGCAGGTTATTTTTAAACAAATATTCTGACTTTTTTTTGTTTGTTTTTTCTTTTAAACATTTTAATCATTCAGTTTCCACAATACAGGAATTCACACTTTTGTGCCATGGAAATGCATCACTTGCTTTCACTTACCTGCCTGATGAATTGTCTTTCAGGAAAATTTCTATATGCCAGTAGCTGAAGCTTTTAAGCAGGTTCATCCACAGATGCAAATCCTAGATTTGTGAGAGTAACAGGACACAGTACCACTCACCTGACACTTTGCAAACACCACCACTAAAGAGTAGAAGAAAAGATATCCCTTAACAACAAACTTGTAATTGTAATACAGAGAGGGACATTTGGATGCAACTGTCTGCAATAAGGATCAAGGGATTTTAAGCTGAACTGACTGGAACAAAAAAAAAATACCCCTGGACACTGCAAGGGTTAAATGCTCAGCATGTCTAGATGTGATGGAATAAAGAGAAATACTTATTCTAGGCTCCTTCTGTCCATACAACCAGTCCAGTACTGACTCCTCTCTAAGTCACTCATAGCCATGCTCCACACTGGCCTCCTCCACATACAATGCAGGGTTAACAGTCCTTCATTGTATATAAAGACAGTGAGGGACCACCCACAGGCTGGAGCTTTGGGGAATAGAGGACAGCACTGGAGCTTGTTTTAATGGGGAATAGTAATAGTAATAGAACCTCTTAATCTACCCTCTAAAAATAATGAGAATTTAACCTTGGCAATGAGGGTGGACCTCACTGCATGGATGTTTTTATGCTCCAATCCAGAGTTCAGCATTATTACTCTCTCTCCTCATATCACCCCTGATTTCTCAACTTGCCAACTCACTCAAAAATCATGGAAGTCATCTGGTCTCTTTGCACAACATACTATCTTCCTTTATTCTTCCTATTCACCAGAGATTTGAGCCAGCCTTCTTCCTTGCATAATTTGTCAGGAGCCCATTTTACAAGACACTTCTGGTATTTTCACATGTAAAAAGCAGAATATGTGTATTTTACATTATAGGTTATCTGTAAATGGTTTACAAAATTTGCATTGAGCATTGCATAGAACTATCCCTTTTTATTGTATATACTGGATTATATTTTCTAGTTTTGTTTTCATGCAATTGTAGCTGGTACCACTTGACATATTCTGTGTGCTGTATGTTGTTCCCAGCATAATTTTAGGAAAATATTATGACACTTCTACTTTAGGAGCTTTAAGAGATAGTAGGAGCAGTTGCAGCAGGATGTTTGTGTGATTAATAAAGATGGTGATCTGTTAACAGTCTGTCTGCATTGCTGAGACACAACAATGGCTTCCACTGTTGCTTTAGGTGCAGTTTTATCACAGTTTCACTAGGGAGAGGAAGATCCTGTCTTCTCGAGCTCTTTTTCCAGATGAGCAAAAGTATTCTACGGAGAATGTGAGGCATTGGTCTGCATATGTTCATGTGAACGGTGGCATCACTTTCTCCATCAGCGTCAGGTTCTGGCCATTGTCCTCTTCTTATACATAGATGGTCGGACAGGCTGTTTCAGTACAAATCTAACATTTCCTACAGGCCATGAAAATTAAATCAAGTAACAGATTGTTTCATATTTTATCCTTAATTCAATAGAGAGACAGTAAGAACAAGAAGAAGAGCAGCCACTTGAGATATCCAATTCACCAGTCTGCATGATTACACCACTGGATCTAGTGACTGCATCTCAAAGTGATTCAAGAAATACTGATCTCCTTACATGGTGAGTGACTACCAGCCTTACAAGGACATCTTCAGCCATACTACCAAGTATGAACCGAGTTGTCACCTTAGAAACATGTTTGCCTTTTAAGAGGACACAGAGCAGTAATTCCAGCTGCACTGGGACAATCCATTTTTATAAATGGCTCATGAAGGTCATTTAGGTGTGGTACAGACACAACAACTTTTCAGAGAAGCAGTGTGGTGGCCTGGTATAGACAATCAAATAGAAACTGTAGTAATTTTGAACCGTGCTTGCTCAGTAGCAAAAACAGCTGCTTCATTACAAGTCACACATTTCCCAAAAGGCCCACAGAATACAATCCAATTGGATATACATGTATGTGGAGAAATTACAATAGCAACAAATCATCAAAGATACTGTTTGTTAGATTATGCCCCTCTCTGCCAATCCCTTCACTGGCTTCCACTAACCCAACATATAAAATTCAAAATACTAACCACAGCTTACAAAGCCATCCACAACACTGCCCCTAGCTACATCGCCAACCTCATCCACAGATACCGCCCAAATCGCCCACTCCGCTCCTCCCATGATATCTTCCTCTCTAGCTCCCTCATCACCTCCTTCCACGCTTGCCTCCAGGATTTCTCCAGGACCTCTCCCATCCTCTGGAACTCCCTACCACAGCATGTCCGGTCAGCCCCCACCCTGTCTGCCTTTAGGCGATCTTTGAAAACTCACTTCTTCAGGGAAGCCTACCCCACCTCCACCTAAGAACTGTACTTGAATCACCTCCACCAGATCATCCCCCGCAGCTATCACCTTTTGTATCACCTCCCCCTTCCTTTATATTGTAAGCTCCACAAGCAGGGCCCTCACATTCCTTCTGTACCGAAATGTATCGTAATTGTACTGTCTCCCTTATATTGTAACGCGCTGCGCAAACTGTTGGCGCTATGTAAATCCTGTATAATAATAATTATATGTACTCGAAATAGCCACAGGTTGCTACAGCATAAGTGAGTAACACTAACGTTATCATCACCACCTTGGGGTATGGACAACCATATAATAATTGCTTTTGAGACTTTCCTTAAATCAAATGGAATAAAGCATATCTTAACACCATGATACCGTCCACAGGCAAATGGAACGTTTTAACCACACATTAAAAAATGGCCTTAAGGCACATCTGCTTGAGGGAATCCTCTTAAGCAAAGCCATAACCACTGTTCTACAACACTTCAGGTCAGCACTTCACAGCTGCACTGGGGAAATCATCTGCAAAATTTAGGATAGTTCATAATCTTCAAACCCCACTCACAAGTTTGAAGTCACCAAATAAAGTAGCAGAACCCCTAAACCTAAGAGCTAGAATGGAGAGGTACCAGGCAAATAAAAAAATTACAGTGATGCAAGAAGAAATGCCAAGACAGCTACCCTTATTCCTGGCCAGTGGGAGAGGAAAAGGAAGCCACCAACCAAGTCAAAGTTTAACCACAGTCTTTCTAATTGTGGACAAATTCACAGCCATTTAGGACCACTAACTTAAAGGCTGGAGTATGGATCAAGTTGGCATGTCAACATGTTAGTACCTGTTCAAGATCCTTGGTTGGTTAAACAAGACACTATCCTTACTCTACTACTAATTGGCTTACTTAGGATGATATGTCTAGCCCTACCACACAGCCACAACAACTCCCACTCTCAGGAACTGGAGATTGAAACTCAACAGAGTTCACAATGCACCAAAACGTTACCTAGGCACCTTACTAACTGACTATGTACTTTATAATGTTATCCCATTTTGAAGTGTAAGGGTTTTTTTTTGGGGGGGGGGGATTGCAATGATGTGTATTTGTTGAGTACTGTGTACGGCCATTTTAAGAAAATGTTGTAGCATTTCTGCTTTCAGAGGAAGTAGGAGGAGTTCGAGCAGGAAGTTTGTGTGAGAAAGATGGTGTGACCTATAAACAGTCTGTCTGCACTGCTGAGATACAGCAATTAGCAACATACAAAGCCATACACTATTCTGCCCTGAGCTACATCACCAACTTGTCTGAAAATATTCCTGAGAACATCCTCTTTATTCTTTCCAAAACCTCTTGCTTTCTAGCTCCTTTCTCCTCACCTTCTCCTGTATTTGTCTCCAGGACGTCTCGAGAACCTCTCCAAACTTCTGCAATTCCCAACCCCAATTTGCCCAGCTGTGTCTTACTCTATCTTACTCCCTCATTTCTTCAGGGAGGTCAGTCCCACCTCAACCAAAAAAACTGTACTTCTACTTTCTTTATCAGCTCATGCTTCTGAGTTAAAAGGTAACTTTTGTATCACTTGTTTTTCTTTTAGATTGTAAGCTCTCATGAGCAGGGCCCACCTAACCCTCTTGTATTGAATTGAATTGTATTGTAACTGTACTGTCTCTCTTTATTTTGTTAAGAGCTGTAAAAATTCTGTATAAGAATAAGAATCTGTTCTTCTTCTGTATGTATGGAAACTGCACAGTAGCACTAATCTTGTCTCATATGCTAGGATAAATTCTCAGTATCTGCTCTTACCCTATTACTCACCTGAGCCCCATCCCAATCCTGCGATGTGTACCAGAGCCTCGGCTCTCCGGGGACTCTTCCTCTTGCTGCTATCAATCACAATTACTGAGCCAATGAAGAGAGAGAAGGAAGCAGTGCTGAGCCGCAACTCTGTGTGTCAATAGATACACAGAGCAGTGGCTCAGGAGCGAACCTGCTTGGGTGCCCCTATAGCAAGCTGCTTACGCTGGGGGCACTCAGCAGAAGGCAGGGGCCAGGAGCATCGGTGGGGGACCGGAGAAGAGGAGCATTGGAGCTGGTCTGCGCAAAACTGCTCGGAGTAGGAAAGTATAACATTTGTTGTTATTTTTTTTTATTGCTTTTAATATCACTTTAAATCTGTTCCATTTGAAACATCATATATTTGATTGTATGATCATGTGTTATGAACATTTGAATTCTGAAGCATGTCAGAAAATGTAGGGTTCTGCTATCATATATGTAGCTATGTTCTAGCTACTTGCTTATGTTAAAGTGTGGCAAGTCTGCCATCTTGTGGAATCTGGTAGGTATATTTAGATTGAATTGAATTTTTTTGTATTTACACTAAATTGTTTTCATACTAATGTAATCAGAAAAATCAGCAGGTATTATTTTAAATACTGTCCTTTTATAGCCCAGCTCCAGGAATTAAAAGAAAAAAAATCTAAAGGGTTAAAATGCAGACATGATTACTTACTTTACAGCCATGTGCCAGCCTTTTCTGGTGCTCTCCTTCTCTGCCTGAAGCTCCGCTCTGTATCAAACATGGGACATTAACCCTGCATTGTAAGGAGAGGAGGCTGGCATGTGTGGGGGACCAGTTGCAGTGATCGCTGGAACCTGCTGGAGCAAGGAATTATTAGCATGCTGGCAGGGCACAGGCTTTTCTGCCCAGACTGTGGCTGACTTTTAAAGATAAAAGTTGCATACTATTATATTCCATTCCAACCATTATTGGCAGGCTCATCATCCAATGGAAGCTTTCTACCTTCCATCTAATTGGGCAATCTCCAACTTCTCTTCTTTCAAATTTACATGTACTCCCTTGTAATCCTCTCTCCCCTTGTCTGACAGTTCTTAATTAACTAAGGGGCAGGGTCACCTGACAATATCTCCGGGTGGCTCTGCCCCCTTGTGATGTCATAGACCCAGCATGCACAGCTTGAGACAGCTAAAAAGAAATACTGAAAAAATCAACTATTTTGGGTAATAACAATAAAAGATAATAAAAAATAAAGCAAGACAGAAATGAAAATATTTTTCCTTTAGGAAAGCTTTATATTAAGCGATAGGGCTCATTTCACAGTGTTATCATAGGAATAAAGACCTTTATTTTAAGCCTTGGGACCAGGGGTGGACTGACCATTTGGAAACCCGGACACTGCCCGAGGGCCCGGGGTCAGCAGAGGGCCCCATGAGATGCCCCTGGTACCTTTTTCATAGGCTTTTTTGAGTTTGGCCAAGGGCACAGGGGCTCCATGATCTCCTATTGCCTGGGGGCCCCATGAATTGTCAGTCCACCCCTGCATGGGACTGTAAGCTTTAAATATCAATCAAAATAACTATGGATCTGTATCCTAAGGCTGTAGGCTTAATTCACAAAGGTTACACACCAGGACATGGCCCCTTTAAGAAAAATTGTCAGTTACCAGGAGTTTTGAAAAACAAATCTTCTAGAGTGTGAGGCTGCTGGCTGAATTCACAAAGCTTGCAAGAAGAAACCCATGTACCCATGTGTGTATCAAGAAAAACCTAGGGATGTGCTTAACCCTCTGGAATAGGAGAAAGGTGTTATGGTCCACAAGAGGGTGGCCTACTGGAGAAGGAGGTATGAGAACAATGCATGAAATGGGTCCATGTCTTCTGAGTCTCAGATTAGAAATGCTCCTAGGTGCTAAAGGATGTAGCCCTTGACACTGATTGTGCAGCTCGGAAGCTCCTGGTTGTGCTTCAGAAGACATAACTATGTGTTAAATTGAATTTGTAAAAGATTACTCCTTTCCCTTCACATAGGGTCCTCCCTCTTGAAATGGAAATCCGGGGTCTTATATGTGCTGTGGTTGGAAGCAAGAGGCACAGTCCCATGGGCACATTATTCTGGTAGTTCTTCCTTTGGTTCTTCTATAATAATGTTCTCTGATGTTCTTCCTGGTTCTTTTTCTGCTTCTTACTTGCTTTTGGCTTCACCTACCGGCATCTTCCATACTCTAGTGCTTGTATGTGGGCATAGCAGGTAAGTCTAGAGATTGTTGTCAGCCTGGAGAGGTCTGACTTAGCACACCCATGTGTCCTGATTTGCCAGGCTCTCTATGTTCAAGCTCAGATTGCCTGACTTAATAATAAACGTACCAGGTTCCAGACAAGCACTATAGCCAAAAACTGACTTATATAGTAAAGTTCAGTCATTTCAAACCTGAAGAGACATTCCTGATGGTTTAATTGTCCAAGCTTTGCCCAAACCTTGCTGCTCTCAAGTTCAGCGGACTCTGAATTCTGAAACAAATGAAAATACAGAGAGCACAGGCTCTTGTGCAGTACCCTTTATTAAAATTGGTAAAAATTAAAAACTCAAACTAAATGTACTCACAAACCATAACTTGGCATGTGATCCTAGGCACATTGCCGGCATATGAAACAACCAAGTCCTCTAACTGTCTCCCAGGCAAAGTTCTCATGACAGTGTAGAAGGTATGTGTGTGTATGTACTTTATAAGAGCAGAGCAGCTGCCTCTCTCTCTCTCTCCCACACACACTGACAGGTATCCGTGGAAGGAACTCTTCCGGCAGCTGGGTTCACCAGCATTGCCCTCCTTGGTATGTGGGAAGCGGAGCAGGATGCTGTTTGGGTGACAGTGCCATTGCCATGATGATACGTTCCAGAGGGCGTGGCCTACTTTATCAAGTCCACCCAACACTCTCTAAGCCATCTTTAAATAGCCGATGTGGGTCTCATGAAAGTCAGCCCCCAATTAACTCCCAACTGGCCAGACTGACGCTGAATGAAGCTGTCTATTAGCAACCTGTAGAATCTGATGTTTTACCTTTTTTTAAAAAAATGCCATTATAATTATCCTTAAAATACACTGCTTACTATAATAAGATACTTTACAATATACATAAAATTAGATACAACTGGTGACTGTTACCCTATCAATATCATTAGCATACTACCAAAGGAAAATAAATAAAAAATCTAAATACAAATTAATAAAAAATGTATAAATATAATTATAAATAGATGATAATAAATAATAAATGAAACCAAGATCCATTGTAGTTAGTATGGAAGGCCCCTGTAGTGACATTTCTCATTATATGGATTATTTTCTCTAGCCTCTAGTTACTGCTCTCCTTGCCTATATCAGGGATTCATCACATTATTATTATTATTATTATTACTACGAGTTTATATAGCGCCAAAGGGTTTGCTCAGCGCTGTACAATAGGGGGGGGACAATACATGGCACAGTACAACAAAGACAGACAGCGTACGAGGGGTAAGAGGGCCCTACTCTTACGAGCTTACAATCTAGGAGGGAGGGGGTAAAGGTACAGTAGGAAGTGGCTGGGGGGGATGAAGTGGTAGGAGGTATTAACTTTGTACATGTTAATTGTTAAAGCAGTACAAATGGTCGTCCAGTTATGTATGGCTATCATTAGACATGTGCTCTCTGAACATGTCTATTGCCCATGAGGCTGGTATAGAAGCTTTAAACCATTTCCTGTTTGCTGCCAATAATCTACACTCTCATCAAGCCCAATTTATCTGCAACTATACTAGATTTGCACTGGAACACAATTATTGTCAGTTCCTTGGTACCTAATATTTACAACAGTCAGGTACAGCTATGGGTGCTCATTTTGCGCCATACTATCGAAATATTTTTATGCGGCAATGGGAAGAACAATATATTTTGGAGTGGAAACCCCCTTAGTAAACATCTCATATTTTATGGGTGCTATATTGATGATGTTATTATCATATGGGAAGGTCCCCCAGACACAGTTCTAGGATCATGTGAGCAGTGCAATAGGAACCCGCACAACATCTGGTTCATGGATGTCACCAGTCGCAAAAGTCTGGTGTTTCTGGATCTGGTACTCTCATGAGATCAAGATAATAACATTGTGTCCGAAACACACTCTAACCGCTTTGCCACCGCCCTACAGCATAAATACTGCTACAGGGTGGCAGTCGTGCGTAAAATCACATATATATACGTGATTCTGCATTCCCAGGTGGGGGGGCGCACCCTACCCACACCGCCATTTGCAGCCTCGGCTGTGAATCACCAGGTCGCGGCCGGTGATTATTTGCTATTACTATTACCGAGTAATACCGACAGTGAGAGAGAACTGTATGTAAACAATATAGTTCTCTCCCCTATCAGGTCCAGCACACTGCTTTGTATGGCTCTGCATAGCAGAGTCATACAAAGCACTTTGCTTACAGTGGAAAGCACAGACACAGCCCCATAGTAAAACACACACAGCACACAGTTAACCCTTTGATCTCCCCAGATGTTAACCCCTTCATGCCCAGTGCCATTAGTACAGTGTCAGTGCTTTTTATCAGCACTGATCACTGTACTGGTGTCACTGGGGATGTCCATGACACCAGGTCAGTTCCCCCCAGTGTCAGAATGCCCGCTGCAGTCCCGCTATAAGTCGCTGATCGCCGCCATTACTAGTAGAAAAAAAATTCCAGTGTATATAAACCGCCATTTGTGAATGCATTTGTGAACTTTCACGTAAACCAATTAATTTACACTTATTGGGATTTTTTTTTAGCACAGACATGTAGCAGAATACATTTTGCCCTAAATGTATGAAGAAATTTGATTTTTTAAATTTTTTTATTGGACATGTTTAAGAGCAAAATAAAAACATATATGGTATTTTTTTGTTTATAGCGCAACAAATAAAAAACACAAGCGATCAAATACCACAGAAAGAAAGCTCTATTTGTGAGGAAAAAAGGACGTAAATTTCATTTGGGTGCAGAGTTGCATGACTGTGCAATTGTTAAAGTAACGCAGCGCCGTAACGCAAAAAATGATCTGGTAAGAAAGGGGGGTAAATCCTCTGGAGGGCAAGTGGTTAAAGAAACTGCAGGAAATTCATATTTACATTTTAGTGGTTGCCTTCTGGCTAGCTGGAAATATAATATACTTTATAGTCAATTTCACAGGCCGAGGCGAAAATGTAGAAGTACCTTAGACTATTCACATCAGGGACAAATTCTGCGTAAGAAATTTCTTGAGAAGTTATAGTGACAAACATATCACTGATGCATTAGAAAAATATAGGGATATTCAGACCTCTCGAGATATGGTTTAGATGCCAAGGGAATTTTCATCCAAATTCATTACTGGGTACAACATTCAACATTGGAGAATTAAAACCATCTTTAGCAAATATTGGCCTGTATTATTACAGGACTCTGCGTTAGGAACTGCTCGTCCCGAGAGAACTAATAAACTCTTCAGGAGGGCAACTAATGTAAAAAGTCGAGTAGCACCCAGTAAGGTCCATATGAGACAACCTAGGATTAGTAATATCCCTACTTTTCTTGATATCTGTGGCTCTTATAACTGTAAGAACGATCTGGATAAAAGCGCACAGATGTGTCCCAAAGGAAATAAGTGAATGGTATATGTCAACTGTGATTGATGGGGAAAAAACTCACTGCTGCCATGGTAAAAGCACATCGGTTTGTGGAAAGTATGAACAGGAGCCAGGTGCTGTGTAGTTTTGTGATAAAAGTAATCCACCTTTTATGGAGGTGTGCCTTTAATAATTCATATGGTAAAAAATAGATAACTACCGGTAGCCTGTGGCTTAAAAAAGCCAGGTTCCGTCCGCTCAGAGGGAAGCAGTGGAGAGTAGAATGCCTGTCAGTGCAGGGACCACGTGTCCTGATGAAGTCACGAGGTCACGTGACACAACACGTCAACGGCATTCACGGGTGACGTACTTCCGGCGTGGCGCCAATTTTGAATACTTACTAGCGCTTTTTTCATGCAGAACACCTTGTACATTGGATTCTACCTTGATATATGATGTACATTGTGCACATTGGATTCTACCTTGATAATATTATTATTATTATTATTATTATACAGTATTTATAAAGCGCCAATAGTTCTCTCAGCGCTGTACATTACAAAGAGGGACAGAACATGTGACAGAACAATACCAATACAATGCAAAACATGAGGGGATTGAGGGCCCTGCTCTTTCGAGCTTACAATCTAGGAGTTTCTATCTGATGCAAGCTATATCTATGTGAGTGCACTTTTGTCTTCCTTGATTTTATATGCCATTAATACACTATGGAGATTGTGTTCTCTCTCTGTTTTATGGGCATATGATCTCTATGAGAGTGCTAAGCTGCCTGTTGACCGGTCCAGTGGATCTATGAATTAGTGATTGCCTGCTGACATTGTCTGGGTATTAGAGCGGTTGCTTTGAGGATCCAGAGGAGAGTTTATTTGGTTTGTGGCCCTGCAGGGTCATGAAGTGGAGGTGAGAGGCCATTGCAGCCATTTCTTTGGGGTTCACGTTGAGGGTGTGCTGACATCCACATCGTGCATGAACTTGAAGATCACTACACTGATTTATGGACTGTTTTGCCACTGAATTATTTATATGTGATGTGTGTCTCACTCAGTGTGTTTATCTGATCCCTCATTAGGGATTCACATCTGTGTGGATTAATATGGTGTCCTATTAAGAAACTTGGGGGTCACGATTATTATATCTCCATGTGGATTGGGGGCACATTTCTTTGGGATCATTAATAGGTCTGATTCTTTAGACCTTTTTTATTTGTTTTATATTGTTTGTGTCCATATATTGTTTATTACCGATAATTGTTTATTTTATCAGCGCTGCGTCATTATTATGTTTATGTGACATTAGACCTATATGGTATAGGATGGGATGCTAGCTGCGTTATAATATCTACACATTGTTTTTTATCTTACATAAGAGCGCAGGAGGATCGTGTTTATTTCATTTGGGCTGTATTATGTAGGACGGACAATTCGCACTATGCGTACCAGGTTCCATGAGCATCGGAGATATATTGAGGACGGTTATAATAAGCACAGTGTACCCCACCATTTCAGTAATTGTCACAATGAGGATACTTCTGGGATACAACTATTTGGCATTGAGGCCATTTCTATGCAGTTGCCAGAGGGAAAGAGTTTTGCGAGATTATGTCAAAGGGAGACGTTTTGGATTTTTATGTTAGACACCATTGCTCCAGGGGGACTCAATGAGGAATTGGAAGTCAATACTATTATATAGTTATCCTCCTTTACCCCCAAGAGAGTTATGGAGATTTATATAGTGGGATACACCAAAATCCTCTTCCCCCCCACCTTATACATCTGTAATAAACTGTAATATGTTTTTTGGTATTATTGTGGGGGAGAATGATTACCCCATTATCTTCTCATCCAATTTATCATTTATTTATAATTATATTTATAAATTTTTTATTAATTTGTATTTAAATGTTTTATTATTTTTCTTTAGTAGTATGCTAATGATTTTGATAGGGTAACAGTCATTGAATGCATCTAATTGTATGTATATTGTAAAGTATATGTAAGCAGTGTATTTTAAGGATAATCATAACCGGATTTTTCAAAAAACATAAAACTTCAGTTTCTATAGGTTGCTAATAGACACCGTCACTTCCCACATGGAAGAAAAATATATTTTAAATATATTTTAAAAATATTCTTCCCAAATATATTGACATATATTTGAAATACTACAATTCAATATATTTAAAAAAAAACTATACTGTATGTTGAAATGCGTGTTTTATATATTACAAAATATATGAAAAATATTTTTAAAAAGTCATTTTAACATATGTTTTACATATTTTGTAAATGCATTCCAAAAATGTAGATTAAATGTATTTTTAAAGACATACAGTATATTTGAAAATGTATTTTTAAAAATATTTTTCATATATTTTGTAATATATATAAAAATAAATTTCAACATACAATATATACATATTGAAATATATTTTTAAATATATTGAATACGGCCAAAATTGTGGTATTTCATATATATGTCAATATATTTGGGAAGAATATTTTTAAAATATATTTAAATTATATTTTTCTTCCATGTGAGTTAGTCTGGCCAGTTGGGAGTTAATTGGGGGCTGGCCCTCAAGAGACCCACATTGGCTACTTAAAGATGGCTTAGCAAGTGTTGGGTGGACTTGATAAAGGAGGCCACGCCCTCTGAAATGCAATGTCATAGCAATGGCTTTGTCACTCAATCAGTGTCCTCCGCATGCCACGTACCAAGGAGGGCAGCACCGGTAAACCCAGCTGCCGGAAGAGTTCCTTCTACGGAGACCTATCAGAGTGTGTGTGAGAGAGAGAGGTGGCTGCTCGTACAGAGGACATACACACACATATCGCCTACAATGTCATGAGAACTTTACCCGGGATACAGTGAAAGGACTTGGCTGTTTCATATTCCGGCGATTTGCCTAGGACCACATGCCATGCACAAGTTCTTGTTTGTGAGTACATTTAGTTTGAGTTTTTAATTTTTACCAATTTTAATAAAGGGTACGGCACCAGAGCCTGTGCTCTCTGTCTTTTCATCTGACTTTATAACAGTATGCTTTCTCCCATGGGACTTTAACATAGCTAAGCAAAGACAATTTCTATACATAAAATGTGCACTTTTATTGATACAAACAATTAAAAGACAACATCCTAAAAACACAATTGCTGTGATATGATTGTACACAGATAAACATAATGCATAATGATACCCTTACACCCCTAGGCAGGGTATGCCCTCCTGTCCTCTGTTCTACTGACTTTCTATATTGTTTTGATATTTGTAATTTGTGTTGATTAGTCTTTGATTTATGGCAGATTTTTTATTGTTTTAATTGATTTTATTACAGCTTTCATTGGCTCACCGAAGTCTGTGCCTCCTATGAAAAAGGTAGTTGGTTATGTGTGTCTCCCCCCAATCAAAGGTTTCCAGTCCTCCCTGATTGGCATATTAGACAGTTTAGGAGGTTATTCATTGGCACCACATATACTGTATCTCTCATGGCAGGTGCTACAACCTGAAGGGTTGTGCTACAGCAAAAACAGGGAGGGCAGATAGAGTGCAGTTTTTATTTTATTTTTACTACCCCCATGACAAACCAAAGATTTACAGCTGAATGACTTCATGGAAATAATTAGTAAAGTATTCTTCTGAAGGGATCAAACTACTGTGACTGACATTATTAGTTAAGAAACAAAAACAGGGAGAAAGAACAGCAAGATCCCTTCGATCCTAAGAAATATTTACTATCCTCCCCGGTTTACCTTCTCCAAGAAATTGATGTCAGTAACCCCATTAACCGCTTACCGACTGTCTCACTTAGAAGAAGGCAACCTCTCTGCTCTGGATCACATATCTTGTACATGATCCAGCTCTTCTTGGTAGGGGGCGCATGCCCCAGCCGCTCTGGCTGTGCTGTGATTAGTTACAGCACAAGCCAATCAGCGGGTCCTGGCCAACAATTGAGCACTGACCACGGTATTAGTGTGACTTGTGATGTCAGTGTCATTTAGTCAGTTCCCCCCAGCGTCAGTTAGTTTCAGACTGCCTACCATACTATCACAGTCCCGCTAAATGCTGCCATTACTAGTATAAAAATAAATAAATAATCCAGTATATATATACTCAGGGGTGGACTGACAACTCATGGGGCCCCCGGGCAATTGGGGATCATGGGGCCCCTGTGTCCTTGCCCACACTCAAAACACACCCAAAAAAGCCTATAAAATGTACCAGGGGCATTTTATGGGGCCCCCTTCTGACCCCGGGCCCTCGGGCAGTGCCCGAGTGCTCGAATGGTCAGTCCGCCCCTGTATATACTGTATATACCATAGTTTGTAGATGCTATAACTTTCATGCAAACCAACTAATATACACTTACTGGGATTTTTTTACCAAAAATATGTAGCAGAACACATTTTGCCCTAAATTTCTAAAGAAATTAGATTTTTACATTTTGTATTAAATATGTTTTATTGCAGAAATTAAAAAAGTTTTTTTTCAGTCTTTTTTTATTTATATAATAAAAAAACTCAGTGGTGATTAAATAGCACCAAAATAAAGCTTTATTTGTGTGAAAAAAGTATATAAATTTAATTTGGGTGCAGAGTTGCTCAGCAATTGTCAGTTAAAGTAGCGCAGTGCCAAACAGCAAAAAATGACCTGGACAAGAAGGAGGTAAAACCTTCCAGAGGGCAAGTGGTTAACCAGCAAAGAGGGGATTTCTTTTGCAATGCAGAAAAGGGTCCCTGCACACAACCATAAAACTTCAGGCAGATATAAAAGGCACATTGCATGCAGCTCTGTAGTTATAAGAATTCCATCTTGGAGAGTTGTCACCCTAAAAGTTCTCCCTATTGGAAGGTTTTCTATTATATTTCTGTGACAACTGTAAAAAGTTTGATTTTACCTTCAGTTTCTGTCCAGTGGTAAAGGCCCTGGGAACCAGTAGTGAAGGTGAATCTCCTCAGCAGGGATACAAACAGCAATAAAAGCCTAACAGGGGTTTTATTATTTTCACATTTACAGTTTAATACATCAATAAGTTTATTTTTTTTAAATGCAAGCAGTGCAAGTACCTGAATTTGACTTGGCATCCTCCTCTTGTAGTGCACTGTACAGCAGAGCTCAGAGAGGTAGTCAGAGAATTAGTGCAAGGAGCCACTCCAGTGTGCTACAGTGCAATAGGGCATGCTGATAGGAGGAGTGAGCAGAGTGACAGAAAGTTAAACTACTTAGCCTGCTGCTTTCATTGTCTACTCACAGGGCAGGGGTGGGGAAAAGATTAGTAACTGCAGCAGAGAAAATGAGGTTCCCTTCTTTGCCCATCAAGGCTGTGCTGTGTGTAAATCTTAGGACTGGATGGTCAGAAATACAAATCCCTTGGCAGATAAAGCAGCTATCATATAAAAATTGTGTCTGTGTCTGTGTACTTAGCTGTTTACCTGAAGTTCAGCTTTAATCTAAATTCTAAGAGGGCATGAACCACCTTGTCTCCTGATTCCATACAGTCTTTTACAATTAAGGGAGGGTTAGAGGCAAGATATACACTGCTCAAACAATTAAAGGAACACTTTGAAAACTCATCAGATCTCAATAGGGAAAAATATCATGCTGGATATCTATACTGATATGGACTGGGTGATGTGTTAGGAACGTAAGAATGTCCCATTGTTTGATGGAAATGAAAATTATCAACCTACAGAGGACTGAATTCAAAGACACCCCGAAAATCAAAGTTAAAAAATGATGCAGTCCATTTTTCTGAAATTTCATTGCAGCAACTCAAATGGTAGTTTGTATGACCCCCACGTGCTTGTATGCATGCCTGACAAAGTCGGGGCATGCTCCTAATGAGATGGTGTCTGGGGGTATTTCCTCCCAGATTTGGACCAGGGCATCACAGAGCTCCTGGACAGTCTGAGGTGCAACCTGGCAGTGTTGCATGGCCCAAAACATAATATCCCAGAGGTGTTCTATTGGATTTACGGTATAATACCACAAGAAATGCACTGACAATATGCACAGAGATTCAATGGATGGAACTTTTGAGTTAAGTAGCATAAACTGTAGCTTTCCTCACATGTGTGTGCGGCTGAAGGCAACAGATCTTAGCAAGTGTATATGGCTAAGTTGCCTGTGCAACCTGTGGTGAGGGAGCTAGGCCTAGGCTTTCTCTTGCAAATAGAGCAGTAGGGGAATGTGAATATGACTTAAAGTGGAACCACAATGTATCTGACCACCACAAACCAAAAACACTATTTCATTCATTTTTAAGAATCTAAGCAAACTCTCCCATCCATCCATGTCTCCATGCTTTATTTTGCTGAGAAATCACTGTGAAAAACACTCCTAGCATTTATGGCCGTGGCCATCTTGAGTAAGGGCAGATGATTCATGTGGCATTTACTTCCTGGAATCCATCTGCCTTTAGCTCGGGCATGTAGACAGGAGGGTGTGCTTAGCTAAATAAAAAACCCTCCTGAAGACTCCTGGGATGTATAATATCATTTGCCTAGGCATGGAAACCAGGAAGTAACTGAAGAAATGTAAAAAAAAAAAGTTTAAAACAAGTAAATATGATATAATTTCCTAAATATTTACTAATGCTAACAGCATAAGGATTAAACATAGTCAACGTTAATTGAGAGAGTGAAGTTCCACTTTAAAGCAGAACTAGACTCTCCTAAACTCTAGCGATGCACTGTCCCAGAGCTCCCCGCTGGCCGCTGACATCTTTGGGTGGCTGGCTTTAGGGTCTTGATCAGGTGGGGATGACATTACTCTTGTGTAAGCGTTCAATCAGATTCAGCATTACCAAATTTGTACAGTGAGCTGTGCATGTGCGGCTCACTGTACAAGGGCGAACAGGCAGGTAAGTAACTTTGATGCAGAAGAGACTTGATCACTTGTGACAACCTGGCGGCAGCAGAACGGGACCAGTACTGTAGGTTACTGGTGATGTGTTTCCTGTGGTAACCTGGTGGCAGCAGAGTGGGACTGGTACTGTAGGTTAATGGTGATGTGTCTCCTGTGGTAACCTGAAGGCAGCAGAGCAGGACCGATACTGTAGATCATTAGTGATGTGTTTCCTGTGGTAACCTGAAAGCGGCAGAGTGGGACCGGTACTGCAGGTCAATGGTGATTTGTCTCCTGTGGTAACCTGAAGGCAACAAAGCAGGACCGGAACTGTAGGTCAATGGCGATGTGTCTCCTGTGGTAACCTGAAGGCAGCAGAGTGGGACCGGTACTGTAGGTCATTGGCGATGTGTCTCCTGTGGTAACCTGAAGGCAGCAGAGCAGGACCAGTACTGTAGGTCAAAGGCGATGTGTCTCCTGTGGTAACCTGAAGGCAGCAGAGTGGGACTGGTACTGTAGTTTAATGGCGATGTGTCTCCTGTGGTAACCTGAAGGCAGCAGAGCAGGACCAGTACTGTAGGTCAATGGCAATGTGTCTCCTGTGGTAACCTGAAGGCAGCAGAGTGGGACCGGTACTGTAGGTCAATGGCGATGTGTCTCTTGTGGTAACCTGAAGGCAGCAGAGTGGGACCGGTACTGTAGGTCAATGGCGATGTGTCTTCTGTGGTAATCTGAAGGCAGCAGAGCAGGACCGGTACTGCAAGTCAATGGTGATGTGTCTCCTGTGGTAACCGGAAGGCAACAAAACAGGACTGGAACTGTAGGTCAATGGCGATGTGTCTCCTGTGGTAACTTGAAGGCAGCAGAGTGGGACCGGTACTGTAGGTCAATTGCGATGTGTCTCCTGTGGTAACCTGAAGGCAGAAAAGGCAACAGAGCAGGACCAGTACTGTAGGTCAATGGCAATGTGTCTCCTGTGGTAACCTGAAGGCAGCAGAGTGGGACTAGTACTGTAGGTCAATGGCGATGTGTCTCCTGTGGTAACCTGAAGGCAGCAGAGCAGGACCAGCACTGTAGGTCACTGGCGATGAGTCTCCTGTGGTAACCTGAAGGCAGAGTGGGACCGGTACTGTAGTTCAATGGCGATGTGTCTCCTGTGGTAACCTGAAGGCAGCAAAGGCAACAGAGCAGGACCAGTACTGTAGGTCAATGGCAATGTGTCTCCTGTGGTAACCTGAAGGCAGCAGAGTGGGACCGGTACTGTAGGTCAATGGCAATGTGTCTCCTGTGGTAACCTGAAGGCAGCAGAGTGGGACCGGTACTGTAGGTCAATGGCGATGTGTCTCCTGTGGTAACCTGAAGGCAGCAGAGTGGGACTGGTACTGTAGGTCAATGGCGATGTGTCTCCTGTGGTAACCTGAAGGCAGCAGAGTGGGACTAGTACTGTAGGTCAATGGCGATGTGTCTCCTGTGGTAACCTGAAGGCAGCAAAGGCAACAGAGCAGGACCAGTACTGTAGGTCAATGGCGATGTGTCTCCTGTGGTAACCTGAAGGCAGCAGAGTGGGACTAGTACTGTAGGTCAATGGCAATGTGTCTCCTGTGGTAACCTGAAGGCAGCAGAGTGGGACACTCTAGGTCAATGGCAATGTGTCTCCTGTGGTAACCTGAAGGCAGTAGAGTGGGAATGGTGCAGTTGGCTGATGGGGCTCTGTTTCCCATGGTAACCTGAAGGCAGCAGAGCAGGAACAGTAGAGATGGCTGATGACACTGTGTCAGCCCAGGACTTAGTCTAACACAGTTCCTTCCTGAGCTCAACTCCCAACAGAAACTCCCCTTCTCCTTCCAAGGTGTTTTTTTTTTTAAATGTCACCCCTGTAACTCAACTTGTGCTCCTGGGCCTCTGGGAAATGCAGTTCAACTCCAGAAAATACAGTTTCCTGATGCTGCTTACAAGACTACACTTCTCAGTGTGCTTTGTGTTCCTAGATGGTTTAGGAAGGAAAGGTTAGCATCTCCATTGTGTGGCCAAAAGGAGGAATTGCTAGGAATAATACTTTTATATTATATTCTTAAGATGCCCTGCATAAGGCCCCTTGCACACGGGCATCATAATTTACTGATGTTTAGTCATGAACTTGTGACGCCCGTGTTCAAGGGCTAAAAACTGTGTGTAAAGACCTGAGTATTGTTGAGTATAGATGAGTAAAGATGGGTAAGCATATAGATAAGTAAAATTCTTCTTCATTGTCAGTATCATAAAATACCCATTT
The DNA here is from genome assembly GCF_062004578.1 of Staurois parvus. Lineage (NCBI taxonomy): Eukaryota > Metazoa > Chordata > Amphibia > Anura > Ranidae > Staurois > Staurois parvus. Next base: position 16,921,095 of record NW_028317810.1, read on the forward strand.
ATACTCGTGTAAACTTTAAACATGAAAGTAAATTACTACACTCAAATTTAAAAAAAATCTATTTTTGTTTTACTGCTTTGTACTCAATGCTGTATTACTGATCTTTGCTCAGCTGTGTACAATGTCCCATAGACAACAATGCATCTAATTTCAGATCAGTAAAAAACTCCCCATTTTTTATTTTCATGTGCAACAGGCCTTAGGCTTGGTTTACACATATTCAGTTGTGATTGCCATGAGTCTTGAAGTGCGCTTTGTGTTGCGTTGTGTGTTTTTGACCTGTTTTTGATGCATTTTGTGGGTTTTTTTGGGCCAGTTGGAATAATGACAGGTTTGATGTCACAGGATGTAAATATGACTTTTTTACTTCCTGGTTCCTCCCTTGTGTTTGTGTGTTGTTTGAGACTATCATGGGTGAAATGACATTATTTCTCACTGCTGCTAATGTTACTGCATGTATGATGACCTCAGAGCACATGAGGATAAGTTTTTCAAGTACACTTGGATGTGTGTGAAAAGGTAAGTAATGTTTATGGCATGTGCTCACGTTGTCACATTGTCTTTTTAACCACTGTTTTTGTATTTTATTTCACATAGTTTTGACAAGTTGATGGGATTATTCAGCACCAGGCTGGAGCGACAGAATACATTCTTCAGGAATAGCATTCCACCAGTTGAAAGGCTAATAATAACATTAAGGTGTGTGTGTGTGTGTGTGTGTTTTTTAATATTTTTTTTAAAAAGCCTTTTCTCACTGAACACTGTATGCTAATCTATAGGACTCGGGCACAGTTGTAAACCAAAAACACTTTATATTTTTTTGAAAAATGTTTTTATGCAAAAAGAAAAAATAATGTAATAGTGCAACTGTGCACTGGAGTTTTTCAATAGACAGTCATGTCAAACATTTTTCAAAAAATGCAGAAACAGAAAACAATAAAATTAGCAGGACATATTTTACAAATTATGATAGCTATATTTCTCCTGGGAGGAATCTGGTTGATTTTTGGGCAATCTTGCTGCAGGGGCATTTTGAACATATTGCTCTTCAGTCATACTCAGGGGAGGGTGGGGAAAAGTGGCATATGAAGTCCTTGCTTCTTCTGATAAAGGGAAGTTTGACCTAGGTGGACAAAATGTTTGAGGAATGGGGGATGGGATATGATCTACCTGTCTACCCTGTGGCCAATAGGGGTATTGGCATAAGAATAGTTGGGCCGCATTGGAGCCACATACTTTGGAATGTTGGGCAGGGTTGGGTAAGGGCTAAGTATTGGTGGCTGGGTGGGCAGGGGGGTTGAATGACAGCACACACTGCATCATTGCCACATACATTTCCCCCTGTAACGCCTCTGGATCTTTTTCAATAAATGACACAAGACCATCCACAAATGTTTGGGCCTGAGATGTGTTCAATTTGAACATGGTTAAAAGTTCTTGCAGCATCTCAAACAGCTGTTCAGTTCATCTTGCTGACAGTCTGCCTCCTCCTCTCTGAGATGCACTTGTGGTTGATGGTGATGCAGCCCCCCTCTCATCCTCCTCAACCACCCCTCAGCAGGTGGTGAAGTAAGAGATCCAATATTCATGATGTCCTGTGTGGGGCAAGATGGACATTGATGGTTCCCAGTTGCTCTCTGTCCTGAAAATTCCAAAGAAAATATTATAAGTATATTAATAAGATTAATATTATTTTAATTAAAAGTATACACATATTATACAGTTATGTAATGATCATAGCGTACCTTCTCATCTCAAATACTGGTCAGAGGAAGTCCAGGTCTTTGGCGTAGCAATATAGCGTGAACCTTTGTACTGGTGATCCACTCCTCATGCTCCTCTCATTTTTCACATGCTTATAGAAGCAGTCTTTTACACTCCGCCGAGTCTGTAAAGCTTTCACTGCAAAACATACAGTTAGGTCCATATATATTTGGACACAGGCACAATTTTAGTTTTTTTCAGGTATTTACCATAACACATTCAAGCTATAGTTGTATTATTAATAGAGGCTGAAAGTGCACACTCTCAGGTTTAATTTGTGGGTATGTACATCCAAATTGGAGGAAAGGTTTAGGAATTACAGCTCTTAAGAGTAGCCACCCCCCCTTTTTCAAGGGACCAAAAGTAACTGGACAATTGAACCAAAAGCTTTTATATGGCCAGGGGTGGGCTACTCCATTATTTCTTCATCAATTAAGCAGGTAAAAGGTTTGGAGTTGATTCTAAGTGTGGTATTTGCATTTGGAATTAGAGATGAGCGAATCGAACATGGCGAAGTGGAATTCGTTTCGAAGATCAGGAAAAATTAGATTCGTGCCGAATCCGAAAATTAGCAAACTTCGGATGCACGAATCGAATTTTCCCAAAAATGACGGCGACGTGTGTGGCGACGGAGCGGGGATCTCTGGGAAGGCGCGCAGACAAGGCGCACTGACCCATAATGCATTCATTCATGACATGTGATCGCATTAGCCAATGAGCAGCCAGCCAGCCAGCACTGTGTAATGGTGGAGCTATAAATTGCGGCCATCTTACAATTCTCCATTAGCCTCCGGTCATTCAAGAGAGACAGACCTCTGTGTATTAGGGACAGAGTTAGGGCCACAGAGACTTTAGGGCCACAGAATCGTTACTCAGGGACACAGAATCGTTACTCAGGGACAGACACAGAATCGTTACTCAGGGACAGACACAGAATCGTTACTCAGGGACAGACACAGAATCGTTACTCAGGGACACAGAATCGTTACTCAGGGACACAGAATCGTTGAATTAAAGAGTATGTCAGACAACACGCAGAGGAGTGGCAGAGGAGGCAATGTTTCAGGAGCGAGCAGACGTGGCAGCAGAGGAAGGGGTCGAGGCAGCACTAGTCGCAGCCAGAGGCCAGTGCTCCCGGTGTCATCCAGCGGTTGTGTCTCCACCGACAACCCTGCCGTCATCGATTGGTTGGCTCGGTCGTCTTCCTCTTCCCAGTTCACCTCTGACACCTACAGCCAACGGTCGGTGGGTACGTCAGACACAACCGTTAGTTGGCATGGCCCGGGAGCAAGCCCACTGAAATCACGTGTCCTCTACCTGCCCCTGTCCTTTGGTGTTCCCTCACCAAGCGAAGTATCGCATGCTGTGGGCTCAGCCCCACTGTACAGTGAGGAAGAGCTAACAGAGGGCGGTCAGGAACGGGGGGAGACATCCGCCTCTTCAGCAGCCAGGCGAAGAAGTACTGGCGAGGAGAGTGGCTCGGTAGCCGGTCTAGAGACAGGTCTGTCTCCTGACCCACACGCAGCCGAGGGGGCTAGTAGTGAGGCGGAGACCCTAATTGATGATGATGAGGCTGATTGCACTTGGCAGCCTCATCGTCATCAGGCATTGCTTCCGCATCATCAGGAGAAGAGGGTGGCAGCTTGGCAGCGAGCAAAACAGTCGGTGGGTTGCCCAGGAGGCAGCAGGGTCGCAGCAGTGTCAGTGGAGGCAAACGGCCACGGAGTAGAGCACCAGCTCCACTGCAGCCTACCACCACGGCCAGTAGTGGTGCCGGTGTGCACGGAGGAAGTAGCAGTCAGCCAGTGAGGAGTAGCGGGGGCAAAGTTTCCTACTCGGCGGTGTGGCAATTTTTCGTCAAGCCGCACGAGGAAGTAAACGTAGCTGTATGTCGACTATGTGGCCAGAAAGTCAAGCGTGGCCAGGGGGCCCATGTTGAGACTACAGCGTTGCGTCAGCATATGCAGCGTCGCCATTCGGTGGCCTGGGAAAACAGTGATAAAGATACGGCGGTTCTGCCTGCCCCAGCCCCCGCTCCATCACCCGCTCCGTTACTTGCTCCGTCACCCGACGTCATTCGCCCTCTATCAGCCAGTCAAGGCTCCAACACCTCTGCTGAGGGGAGTTGTCGCTCGTTGGCATCTTCCGCTCGTTCAGATGCTCCTTCTCCTGCTACTCCTCTTCACGGATTCCGTCAGCAGTCTTTCTTGGAATCCGTTTCCAAGAGACAACAGTTTGCGAGCACGCACCCGACGGTGCAGAAGCTGAACGTCCTCCTGTCCAAGTTGCTGGTGCTGCAGTCCCTCCCTTTCCAAGTGGTGGACTCAGCACCTTTCCGAGAAATGATGGCTTGTGCCGCGCCGCGGTGGAGAGTGCCAAGCCGGCATTTCTTCGCCAAAAAGGCAGTGCCAGCCCTGCATTCACATGTAGAAGAGATGGTGGGCCAGTCTTTGAGCATGTCGGTCTCTGCCAAAGTGCACGGCAGCGCCGACGTGTGGAGCTGTAACTACGGTCAGGGACAGTACATGTCATTTACGGCCCACTGGGTGAATGTGGTGCCGGCACAGCCGCACCAGCAACTTGGACAGGTCACGCCGCTTTTGCCTCCACGTTTGCACGTCCTTGGTCCAGCAAAGATGTCCGCCTCTACCACCTCTTCTTCCGCCGTGTCCTCAGCCGCCACCCCCGTGCCAAGTCCCATTACCCGACCGGCATATCACATGTGCACGGCGCAACGGTGTCACGCTGTGCTGCACCTGGTATGCCTTGGCGAACGTAGTCACACAGGGGAGGAACTTCTGAGTGTAATGAACAGAGAAATCGACAGATGGCTGTCTCCGCG